>NC_069500.1:149110652-149288152 GCF_027579735.1 Bombina bombina | reverse complement strand
CAAGAGTGTGTAACAGTTTATACAGTGCGAGTATTTATAGTCTGTATCTATCAAGAATTAAATTTACTATGATTGTGCAGCACGTTTACCTATATTCCCTACACCACAAGAGTGTGTAACAGTTTATACAGTGCGAGTATTTATAGTCTGTATCTATCAAGAATTAAATTTACTATGATTGTGCAGCACGTTTACCTATATTCCCTACACCACAAGTGTGTGTAACTGTTTATACAGTGCGAGTATTTATAGTCTGTATCTATCAAGAATTAAATTTACTATGATTGTGCAGCACGTTTACCTATATTCCCTCCACCACAAGAGTGTGTAACAGTTTATACAGTGCGAGTATTTATAGTCTGTATCTATCAAGAATTAAATTTACTATGATTGTGCAGCACGTTTACCTATATTCCCTCCACCACAAGAGTGTGTAACAGTTTATACATTGCGAGTATTTATAGTCTGTATCTATCAAGAATTAAATTTACTATGATTGTGCAGCACTTTTACCTATATTCCCTACACCACAAGTGTGTGTAACTGTTTATACAGTGCGAGTATTTATAGTCTGGATCTATAAAGAATTAAATTTACTATGATTGTGCAGCGCTTTTACCTATATTCCCTCCACCACATGAGTGTGTAACTGTTTATACAGTGCGAGTATTTTTACTGTATCTTTTAAGCATTTCTTAATTTACTATGATTGTGCAGCACTCTCACCTATATTCTCTATACCACAAGAGTGTGTAACTGTTTATACAGTGCAAGTATTTATAATGTATCTATCAAGCAAGTCTTAAATTACTATGGTTCCTCTTCAAAACCATGCACATATTACGAGTAGAGGTTTTTTTTTGCTTTGTTTTTTAAAACCAAGTTTATACAATCCTGTTAGCTGGTTCCAGCATCATGGTATAAAAGTAGCAAAGAGACAGGTGTGGAGAACTTGGTATGTACAAAAAAAACATTTATAAACATTAAAGCAGATCCTGGCTTGTGGAACTCATAGTACATGCAGTGTTCCCAGTCAGGTAGTGGGGGGAGGAAGTGTAATAATTTTGCAATAACATTAAATTCTGGTATTTATGAATGTTACTTAAAGGGACACTCCAGTCAAAATAAACTTTTATGATTCAGATAGAGCAGCAGGTTTTAAAGACACTTTCCAATTTACTTCCATTATAAAATGTTGCAGTCTTTTTATATGCACACTTTCTGGGTAACAAAATCCTACTGAGCATGTGCACAAGCTCACAGGGTATACATATACTAGTCTGAGATTGTACAGGGGACCAGAAAATGGGAGAAAAAATAAATGTGTCTGAATTTCAAATAAGCAGTAGATTTTTTTTTTTCTGAGTAGGCATTACTGTATTGTCTTTTTATTATGCACTTCTACTGCAGTAAATGGTCCTAAATTAATTGCATAATGCAACAATGATTTAATGAGACAATGGTACACTATTTAGGAAATATATATAAACTGGCACTACACTGGTGTTTAGTAAGAAAAAGAATCTGTGGATTCCGGTGCTGCCCCTTTATAACATTTGAATACCATAGAAAGAGAAGAGAAAGATAGGGGCTACGGTAGCACTCATTCTTACTTAAGTAAATATGGAGTTAGTTAAAAAACTGTACTTTAATTAATTGAATTAAAAAACATGCAGTAAAACCCCCTACCGTTTACCAAATTTGAGTGTAAAGTATAGCATTGAGAAAGGCTAGGTCATAGCCGAAACATGTTTGCTGTATATAATACTGCTATCTTACCGTTCAGTCACTTCAGCCACCTGATGCCGATGTTTCCAGCTATCGGCCAGGAAACAGAGAAGTGACTGTCGGCTTGTTTTTAGTTATAAGTGGTATCTGGTAGTGGGTATTGGTAAACGGTAGGGGTTTTTACCCCATGTTTTTTAATTCAATTAATTAAAGTACAGTTTTTTTAACTAACTCCATATTTACTTAAGTAAGAATGAGTGCTACCATAGCCCCTATCTTCCTCTTCTCTTTCTATGGTATTCACAATGGTACAATAAACATTGAACAAAAATGTATTAGCTAATTTTAGCTTAATCAGTGTTCTCTCCAGAAAATCTGGTCAATAGCGGGTGGCAGCAGTGCAATACTTAGCAATATTATAACATTTCTGTTATTTATAACTGGTAAAGTGATGGTAAAGTTAATTGTTTAACCCCTTAACGACCAAGGACGTACGCCACACGTCCTCAAAAAAAATACACTTAATGACCGAGGACGTGTGGCGTACGTCCTTGGTCTGGAAAGCAACTGGAAGCGATCCTGCTCGCTTCCAGTTGCTTTCCGGTTATTGCAGTGATGCCTCGATATTGAGGCATCCTGCAATAACCTTTTTTAGCAATCCGGTGCAGAGAGAGCCACTCTGTGGCCCTCTCTGCACCGGACATCACCGGCTAAATTCGTTGGTGGGTGGGAGCAGGTTCGGGAGGCGGGTGGCGGCCATCGATGGCCCTGATGATTTGTATGGGGGCGGGATCGTGGGCGGGGGTGATCGGAGGCGCGCACGGGCGCGCGTGCACGGGAGGGCGGGGGCGGGCGCGTGCACGGGGAAGGAGCGGGTGGGAACCGCTACACTACAGAAAAATGATGCATTAAAAGTTTTAAAAAATAGTATTTATGTATATAAAAATATATTAATCAGGGGGTGGGGGATTGGTCTGTGGGCGGGGGGGGGGAAGCTACACTACAGAAAAAGAAAATAACAATTAAAAAAGACCCAATTTCTCCATTTCTCTTGCAAACTGGGTACTGGCAGACAGCTGCCAGTACCCAAGATGGCCCCCAACAAGGCAGAGGGGGGGGGGTTAGAGAGCTGTTTTGGGGGGGGGGATCAGGGAGGTTGGGGGCTAAGGGGGGATCCTACAAAGTGGCATATGTAAATATGCTAAAAATGTATTATTATTTTTTTAAAAAAACCTTTATTTTAGTACTGGCAGACTTTCTGCCAGTACTTAAGATGGCGGGGACAATTGTGGGGTGGGGGAGGGAAGGGAGCTGTTTGGGAGGGATCAGGGGGTCTGATGTGTCAGGTGGGAGGCTGATCTCTACACTAAAGCTAAAATTAACCCTGCAAGCTCCCTACAAACTACCTAATTAACCCCTTCACTGCTAGCCATAATACACGTGTGATGCGCAGCAGCACTTAGCGGCCTTCTAATTACCAAAAAGCAACGCCAAAGTCATATGTGTCTGCTATTTCTGAACAAAGGGGATCCCAGAGAAGCATTTACAATCATTTGTGCCATAATTGCACATGCTGTTTGTAAATAATTTCAGTGAGAAACCTAAAATTGTGAAAAATTTTGCGTTTTTTTTAATTTGATTGCATTTGGCGGTGAAATGGTGGCATGAAATATACCAAAATGGGCCTAGATCAATACTTGGGGTTGTCTACTACACTACACTGAAGCTAAAATTAACTCTAGAAGCTCCCTACATGCTCCCTAATTAACCCCTTCACTGCTGGGCATAATACACGTGTGGTGCGCAGTCGCATTTAGCAGCCTTCTAATTAGTAAAAAGCAAAACCAAAGCCATATATGTCTGCTATTTTTGAACAAAGGGGATCCCAGAGAAGCATTTACAACCATGTATGCTATAATTGCATAAGTTTTTTGTAAATGATTTCAGTGAGAAACCTAAAGTTTGTGAAAAAAATTGTGAAAAAGTGAACAATTTTTTTTATTTGATCGCATTTGGCGGTGAAATGGTGGCATGAAATATACCAAAATGGGCCTAGATCAATACTTTGGGATGTCTTCTAAAAAAAATATATATACATGTCAATGGATATTCAGGGATTCCTGAAAGATATCAGTGTCCCAATATAACTATCGCTAATTTTGAAAAAAAAAAAATGGTTTTGAAATAGGAAAGTGCTACTTGTATTTATGGCCCTATAACTTGCAAAAAAAGCAAAGAATGTGTAAACATTGGGTATTTCTAAACTCAGGACAAAATTTAGAAACTATTTAGCATATTTTTTTTTTTGGTGGTTGTAGATGTATAACAGATTTTGGGGGTCAAAGTTAGAAAAAGTGTGTTTTTTTCCATTTTTTCCTCATATTTTATAAAACTTTTTATAGTAAATTATAAGATATGATGAAAATAATGGTATATTTTGAAAGTCCATTTAATGGCGAGAAAAACGGGTTAATAATATGTGTGGGTACAGTAAATGAGTAAAGGGAAAATTACAGCTAAACACAAACACCGCAGAAATGTAAAAATAGCCTTGGTCCCAAACGGACAGAAAATGGAAAAGTGCTGTGGTCATTAAGGGGTTAAATGTATAACAGTATTTCTGTCACTTTCCTAAATTACCTCTTAATGCTTCTAATGTGCAGTTGTGTTTTACTTCTTAAACGAATGCGCGTTAGGGGCCAAATGAAGCTTCCTGGTCAGCCTGCATATGCAAATTATCTCTACTGCTTGGGAGCGTGCAGCAGCTACTATGTATAGAGTGGGTGGAATCGCTCTATATGTCACTGCACTGCAGAAAATGAGATGGAATGGGGGGGTGTAATTAGACACAACTAAAATATAAATTATAAAATACTAAGTAATAAAGATAATCGCCTTATAGTTAAAAGGGACATTAAACACTAAACAAAATGCTAGCTAGAATGATTACATTAAAAAAAAAATTAGTCTGAGAATAACAACATGTAGATGTATTTTTTAAAGTTGTATTAGCTGTTTAAATATTGTCAAAATAAGTGTAAATAAACTTTTAGAGTCTATAAAGCAATGGAAATTGCCATGTTGTAAATTAGGTTTCTTTCTCTGCAGTAGCCAATTAGAGACAGTTTTAAATAGGTCACTGGAGTGTGCAGCCAATAGCTGTGTGGGATATAACAGTGTTCTGCACTTCCATTTCTATCAGGAACTGTATAGCTCAGTTTCAAAATAGAATAACAGAAAAATGGGACAAAATACATTATTAAAGTATATTGCAGAGTGTGTGTGTGTGTGTCATATATATATATATATATATATATATATATATATAGATATATATATATATATATATATATATATACACACACATTTTATATATTATCTCAAACTGTTTAATGTCCCCCATTAAGCTATCCAAAACACAAAATATTTGCATAATTTAAAAAAAAATGATTCGGCGATAATTTGTAATATTAGCCTATATTAGCTTAAAAGGGACATTAAACCCAAAACTTTTCTTTCATGATTCAGATAGAGCATGCTATTTTAAACAACATTCCAATTTACTGAATTACTAATTTTGCTTCAAACTTTAGATATCCTTTGTTGAAGAAAGAGCAATGCACAAAGGTGAGCCAAACCACACGAGGCATTTATGTGAATCAGCAGCTACTGAGCCAATCTAGATATACTTTTCAGCAAAGGATATCAAGAGAATGAAGCAGATTAGATAATAGAAGTAAATTAGAAAGTTGTTTAAAATTGCACCCTTTTTCTAAATCATGAAAGAACAAAAAATTGGGTTTCATGTCTTTAATATTGGCTTAAAATGTACCCAGGTGGTGCATCCATAAACCCCTTAATGACCACAGCACTTTTCCATTTTCTGTCCGTTTGGAACCAAGGCTATTTTTACATTTTTGCGGTGTTTGTGTTGCTGTAATTTTCCTCTTGCTCATTTACTGTACCCACACATATTATATACCGTGTTTCTCGCCATTAAATGGACTTTCTAAAGATACCATTATTTTCATCATATCTTATAATTTACTATCAAAAAAAATATAAAATATGAGGAAAAATGGAAAAAAAACACACTTTTTCTAACTTTGACCCCCAAAATCTGTTACATATCTACAACCACCAAAAAACACCCATGCTAAATAGTTTCTAAATTTTGTCCTGAGTTTAGAAATACCCAATGTTTACATGTTCTTTGCTTTTTTTGCAAGTTATAGGGCCATAAATACAAGTAGCACTTTGCTATTTCCAACCCATTTTTTTTCAAAATTAGCGCTAGTTACATTAGAACACTAATATCTTTCAGGAATCCCTGAATATCCCTTGACATGTATATATTTTTTTTTACTAGACATCCCAAAGTATTGATCTAGGCCAATTTTGGTATATTTCATACCACCATTTCACCGCCAAAAGCGATCAAATTCAAAAAATCGTTCACTTTTTCACAAACTTTCGGTTTCTCACTGAAATTATTTACAAACAGCTTGAGCAATTATGGCATAAATGGTTGTAAATTCTTCTCTGGGATCCCCTTTGTTCAGAAATAGCAGACATATTTGGCTTTGGCGTTGCTTTTTGGTAATTAGAAGGCCGCTAAATGCCACTGCGCACCACACGTGTATTATGCCCAGTTAAAGGCAAGGTAAAGTGCGGTACATTTGCAAACACCTATAGTGTGCTATTTAACACTGAAATGCAGTCGCTAACTTTTTATTAACTTTGCATAACGTATGCTGATGAAAAATAAATTATTTTATCCCTACCGTTTTGTGTAAAACTCCACCCCCTTCTACTTCCTTTTTTCTTTGTCTCATCATAGAGACCCAAGCCACCCGCTATCGACGTCGGCATTTTGCGCGTTCACGGATAAAAAAAAAACTTGTGCGCATGCGCAACTTCCGTAAGATACATTATATTGAATGTATCAGACAGAGTCTTTTACCTTATTGTCCGTAAACTATCAACTTGATTATACTTACTATTTACGAGATCTCTCTCTGCGCAGCTGTTTGCTAAAGTACACTAATTTTCACTGAGCATGCGCGACTCATGAAAGCGCGCGGTCAATAATGTAGAGGATTACGGTCGGACGCATGCGCTCTGCGCTCCTATGACGTACAATATGCTGTGTTCACCACCATGTGGAGAAAGCATTGATTGGAGGACACAGTGGTAGCGAGGTGTCAATCATTTCTATAGAAAAGTCGGGCGGCCGAGGAATCGTTGATGTATGAAGTTTTAAAAATAAGAATTGCGGCTATATATATATAGATCCATAGAAAATGATGAATGAAAGTTATGCTAATTTTAAATGATATTTCAGAAATAGTTAACGAGTGCACACAAGTTTACCTTGCCTTTAAGGGGTTAATTAGGGAGCTTTTAGGGAGCTTGTAGGGTTAATTTTAGCTTTAGTGTAGTGTAGTAGACGACCCCAAGTATTGATCTAGGCCCATTTTGGTATATTTCATGCCACCATTTCACCGCCAAATGCGATCAAATTAAAAAAAACTTTAAATTTTTCACAATTTTAGGTTTCTCACTGAAATCATTTACAAACAGCTTGTGCAATTATGGCACAAATGGTTGTAAATGCTTCTCTGGGATCCCCTTTGTTCAGAAATAGCAGACATATATGACTTTGGCGTTGCTTTCTGGTAATTAGAAGGCCGCTAAATGCTGCTGCGCCTCACACGTGTATTATGGCTAGCAGTGAAGGAGTTAATTAGGGAGTTTGTAGGGAGCTTGCAGGGTTAATTGTAGCTTTAGTGTAGAGATCAGCCTCCCACCTGACACATCCCACCCCCTGATCCCTCCCAAACAGCTCCCTTCCCTCCCCCACCCCACAATTGTCCCCGCCATCTTAAGTACTGGCAGAAAGTCTGCCAGTACTAAAATAAAAGGGTTTTTAAAAATAATAAAAAAAATACATATGCTACTGTGTAGGATCCCCCCCTTAGCCCCCAACCTCCCTGATCCCCCCCAAAACCGCTACCCCCCCCCCTCTGCCTTATTGGGGGCCATCTTGGGTACTGGCAAAATATGTTTTTTTTTATTTTTTCCCCGGTTTTACTGTAGTGTAGTTTCCCCCTCCCTACAGACCAACCCCCACCACCTAACTGATGTGTTTTTTATCTGATTTTTTTAAAAAAAATTTACATTTTTTTTTATTTTCCGACACTTTTTTTTCTGTGTGTAGTGGTTCCTGCCCGCTCCCTCCCCGTGCACGCGCCCGCCCCCACCCCCACCCTCCCGTGCACGCGCGTCACTGCGCGCCCCCTGGCATCCCCGCCCACGATCCCGCCCCCCTCCACATCACGAGGGCCATCGATGGCCGCCACCCGCCTCCCAGTCCGGCTCCCACCCACCAACGCAGTAAGCCACCGATCTCCGGTGCAGAGAGGGCCACAGATTGGCTCTCTCTGCACCGGATGGCTTAAAAAGGTTATTGCAGGATGCCTCCATATCGAGGCATCACTGCAATAGACCGGAAAGCAGCTGGAAGCGAGCAGGATCGCTTCCAGCTGCTTTCCACACCGAGGACGTGCAGGGTACGTCCTCAGGCGTTAACTGCCTTTTTTTTTTTTTTTTGAGGACGTACCCTGCACGTCCTCGGTCGTTAAGGGGTTAAATAGGTACTGGGGAGAACAGTGTTAATATTGGCTTATATTTTAGCCGAGTGTGGTGTGTCCGTTAAAATATCCTGGGGAGAACACTGACACATTGTGTGTGTGTGTGTGTGTGTGTGTGTGTGTGTGTATTTATTTATATGCACTCATACCTCTAACATTTTCTGTCCTTTAAACCCTAGTTTCTCAACCTGTTGTACGTGTACCCATGGGGGTAGTTGAGGAATTGGCTAGGGGCACTCCATTGCTTGGCCTTCATTATTTTTTCCCCCAGATGTAGCCATCATTAACAAGACATATCAAAGAAAGCTGTGTTTGTCATTTCTACCCTCACACACTGCTAAAAGGGCAGAGTATGAGTATTTCCCTGCCTAGGTTGGATCAATGCTCAATTACTGATTCATCTCAAATTAATCAAACCTTAGATGCTGGCTTGTTAGTGTCATATGAAGGCTGCAGTTGAGCTTCACTGATATGAACAGAGAAAGTATATTATTGTGACCAAGTGTCACAGAGATATGTGGCAGATAAAGGTGCCACTGTGAAATAGGTTAAATGCATTATATTGATATGTGCTGCAGTAAAACGAAACAGATAAACTGTGTATGAAATGGTTATTAGAAATAGAAGGATGGTACCATAAATATTACTTTCCTCATCATTCAGAAGAGTTTATTTTCATCTTTTTGATTGTAAGAAGCACATTAATTGTGTTTACTTGTTAATACCAATGGATTATATATATCTGTGTTTTATGTGTTTATTATTCTCTGTGGTAATATTGTCAAATATTAAATTCCGGAAACATAAAACCGATATCGGATTCCTATTTATTTACTTCATTAACATATCTGATACAAGCTTGAGAAATCAAGTGATACACACGATTTCCATATTTGCTCATGTAGAAGATCAATAAGTATTTGTGCTGCAGTTGGGGTACATAGAAATTAAATGTACGCCTACAGGGGCACATGCTACAAAAAGGTTGTGAAACACTGCTTTCAAGATATAATCTGTAAATTCCATTAAAATTGATCAGTATTGCTTCAGATTTAAGTAGGCTTACCAGAAGTCCCACTTTTACTGGGATTGTCCCAGTTTGGAGGCGCTGTCCCAGTGTCCCACCCAGTTGTTCATTCTGTCCCAGTAGGGTTGCAACCTCTGGGTTTCAAATCATGTGTCCGGGATTCAGACCGCCTGAAACCCAGACACATTATTCAAAATGACTGGACTGTGGCTCTCCAGCATAGTTGGATGCTGGTACTTTGTTACATACAGCCCTGCTTAGCTTAACGTTCGTGTCCTTCAAAGTTTACATTTAGTAATACAGACTGAGTGAGCAGCATAGGGTTTTTTTAATTTTGTAGTACTACTTGGTTTATTTTTCTAAGAATCTAACACCCCCTTGACCCCTGATGACATCACCGGTGATACACATTTAGGGGAATTATATGGGTATGAATAGGAAGTACAGACAGGCAGGATTTTTGGCCTGGATCTTGCTTTACTTCATGCAGGATAGCATTTTGGCTGTAAACTTCCTGCATTATGGTATAGAGTAGCCTCTTAAACAGCTTTAGCAGGTACGTGTTTCTTTTTTTACTTTCATTCAATGTTGTATTTATGCCTTATAAGTATTTGGCTCTGTTCCTTAATTAGACACATAAAACACATATTACACTGCAGATATTAAATTGTGAAATTGATAATTATGAAAGTGATAATTATGCTTAATGTTTGGCATTATTTAGAATCTGAGATTTAGATTATTGATTTATTTGCCATGACAACGTAATGGTGCCTTTTTCACTAGGGGGTGGTGTTATGGTCTATTTAAACTGTGTGATTCACTTGTTTAACTGAGGAAGGGTAGAGTATCCACGAAACATTACACACATAAAAGCTACTACTTTAAAAGGACCGGTAATTGCCACGCCCCCTTGACCACAACCCTGACCACACCCCCACTGGCACCACACCAGGTGGTCCCAGTTTCACCTTTAAAAATTATGATAAGCCTAGATTTAAGGAAGAAATCTTCCAAAAGCTTGTCTACTTATACATTTATAGTTTTAGTCCAATTAAAAAATATAATTGCTCAATGCAATACTCTTGTTATTTCGGGGTGTATATTACTATATATCTCTGTGTGTGTGTGTGCAAATATTTTGCAATAAATTGGTTGCTTTCAAAAAGAAATAGGCTTTTTCTCTCTCATTTTGACTTCCTGCCCCTAGAAGACACACACACTGGGACAACAGCTTCACAGTTCCTGTCAACTTGGCAGAAGAACATAACTAAAGGAAATGCTAATACCAGACAGCATGTTGTTGAAAGCACAGAAAGAACAATCTAAAAACAACCTGGTGCTGATTTTGCAAGATTTCTGTGCATTTAACAAGCCATTTATAAATAAAGTTAAATTGAAAGGTGGTGGATTAGGGGTGATTTTCTTGGTTGCTAACACACCTTACATTATGAGCTTATATTCTATAATTTAGCAGTTAAGTGTGTGCCTCATTTATAACAAACAGTCCTGGCTTTGAAATTACAATTGCTCCACTCCCAAATAATGACAAGTGGTTTTTCTCTATTTCCAGTTAGGTTTTGCATTTTTAACTTGATATACAACCAATCACAGATATAAGAACTTAAAGGGACATGAAACACTGAACACATGGGTGAGCCAATCACAATCAATAGGTATATGCAGCCACCAATCAACAGCTAGAACCTAGGTTATCTGTTGCTCCTGAGCTTGCCTCAATAAACCTTTCAGCAAAGGATAACAAGAGAAGGAAGCAAATTAAATAATAGAAGTAAATTGGAAAGTTGTTAAAAATCGTATGCTCTGTCTGAATCATGAAAGAACATTTTGGGGTTTCATGTCCCTTTAATTTCTGCCTGAAAACATTTGGAATCGCCCAGGGCACAATCATCATTATACAGTTTTCTCAACTATTATTAAAAGGGGCATGACACCTAAATGTATTTCATGATTCAGATAAAGCATGCAATTTTAAACAATGTAAGCTCAGGAGCGTGCATGAGTCAGGAGCACTACTTGGCAGCAGTTTTGCAATAGTTATCCATTTGCCTTAGATGGCAGCACCATTTCCTGCCATGACGTTCTCCAGATACCTACCTAGATATTTCTTAACAAAGAAAACCATGGGAACAAAGCACATTTGATAATAGAAGTACCTTGGAAACTGTTTAAAATGTTATGTTCTGTCTGAATCTCAAAAGAAAATGTTGACATAAACTAGAGAGATTTAAAATTTAGAAACAGAAGTGAGCAAGAAAGTGAGTGAGAGCAACCAAAGAGAGTGACCAAGAGAGTGCAGTCTACAAAATACTCAGAGCATACAATTAAACAACTTTCCAATTTACTCCTATTATCAAATTAGCTTAATTCTCTTGGCATCCTTTTGTTGAAGGAGCAGCAATGGAGTACTGGGAGCTAGCTGAGCACATCAGGTGAGCCAAAAAGAAAAATTCAAGAACAAGGGGTCATGATCTCAAGCTGAAGGGCAGTAAGTTAGTAAATTCATTAATCTTCCACAAGAGGTGGTAATGACTAACACTGTGGGGGACTTTAAGAATGTCTGGGATAAGCATAAGGCTATCTTAAGAACTAGACAAATTTATACTTTTAGGAAATATCAAGCAGATTTGCTGGGCCTATAGCTATTATCTGCTGTCAAAATATATGTTTCTATGCCTTTTAACAAATGATAGAAATAAAATGCAGCAAATTAGATAATAGAAGTAAATTGGAAAGTGGTTAAGCCCTCAATAGGGAATTTTAATCAGAGATCACTTAAAATAGACAGACTTCCTACTCAATCCAATTAAATCAAAAGGCCATTGTTGCCATATAGCTGGGTGCTCACTGGAGTCAACTGCCATTTCCCTGTATGCATAGTGTGAATCGATACAACTAAATTACATTTCAGACGTGCCTGACAGCTTTCTGCTGCTTACCCAATTGGCCACATGTGACCTCTGTATTCATTTTTGTGGCCCATGGGAAAAAGAATAACTAAGAATATTTGCCATTGCCTTTGTGGTCCTATGAAAAAAGTGAACTAATCCCTAGACCAGTGCTTTCCAAACTGTGTGTCGGGACACACTAGTGTGTCGGCAGCAGTGTGTAGGTGTGTCCCTGCTTCAGCACAATTTTTTTTTAAATTTTTAATTTTTTTAAATTTTTTTTTTTTGGTTTCTGACTTTCCGCTTGCTACACATATCACATGGTTGACACGTGATACCTAGGGGGTCACAGATCATCTTAACCTATTGGCGCAGCTCAGTGGGAACTGAAACTATTCCCATTGGCGGCTTTGGCAGCACATTGGCTCCTGACTGCACGTGTAGTCTCCTTAATTGGCTTGTGACTGCACATGTAGTCAGTGAGTGGGACAGCAGTGTGTTTGCAGCGCGGGCAGTAGTCAGTCAGACTCGCAGAGCTCTGAGGGCAGCAGCTTAAACGCTGAGCTGAAGTCAGAAGTCAAAGTGTTGGGGTTTTTTGCAGCTAGCTCCCAGTAGTGCATTGCTGTTCCTGCTCTTGATATATGGATAAGAAGGGGAAGCTTAAAAATGTGAGTGTCTAATATTCCACCAAATATTCAGAAACTGTGTTCATCCCATCAACCTCATACATCCCATTAAAATAGTAAGTAGCTATTGGTGTTATTAAACTTTTTTTTTTTTAATTCTTGCACATACTTACTGTTACTTGTAAACACATTTCGTTATTATATCATTTATGTATGTGTCCGTATCTCTTAAAAAAAGTTAGTTTAACCTGTACAACTGAATTACTGTGTTGCTAAATGATGTAGGTCTAAAAAGTGTGTCACCGACATGAAAAGTTTGGAAAGCTCTGCCCTAGACGCTGTTAGGACGTTCCATGCTGTCCTAATAGAGTTGGGCTTTAACTCCTTTAGAATGGCATGGAGCGTCCTATTTCCCTGCTGGTATAAGATTCAGGTGAAATTGACTGGGGACGTGTCTAGCAACACAGGCAGTCCCCCAGGAACCAATCAACACTGTTTTGAGTCACATGATTGCAGTGATGATCGTGTGACTTCCTTTTGGCACTTTTGTTTACGTTCTCAATTTAAAGGAATTAAAGGGACACTCAAGTCAAAATTAAACTTTATTGATTCAGATAGAGCATATACTTTTAAACAGCTTTCCAATTTACTTCCATTAACAAAATGTGCACAGTCTTTTTATATTTACACTTTTTGAGTCACCAGCTCCTACTGAGCATGAGCAAGAACTCACAGAATATACGTATATGCATTTGTGATTGGCTGATGCCTGTCACATGGTACAGGGGGAGTGGAAATAGACATAACTTTGAAAATTTGTGAGAAAAAAAAAAATCTACTACTTATTTGAAGTTAAGACTAAGTGCTATTGCCTTGTCTTTTTATCAAGCACTTGTTAATTATGCAAATATACTGTATTTACTGGTCCTTTAAGAATATGGCCTAATCATGGGTGGGCACACAAGGTGGACACAACTTAAGAGCCCTCCGGAGGGGAGAAAAGCAGATCCAGTGTATCCAGCAACCTTACCTAAATCTGGCCATGGGTCAATGGACATTTTTAGGAAACATTATTTGTTTCACAACCATAATATTATATGTGGCCCTTTTTCTAAAATATTTAAAGGGCCATGATACCCAAATGTTAAAACACTTGAAAGTGATGCAGCATAGCTGTAAAAAGCTGACAGGGAAAAATCACCTGAAAATCTCTATGTAAAAAAAAGATACATATTTTACCTCAAATTGTTTTAAGTATTCACATCCCATTGTAAAGGGCTTTAAGCAGCAAATCAGTATTTCTGTCCCGGGACAGGCAATGGAGTGAGCATCGTGCACACTCATCTTATTTCCCTATTCAGTTTAAGGAAGTTTACTATGAAATCTCATGAGAGTTAAAAAGGACATTCCAGCCAAAATTGAAATTCACATGAATACATTTCAGTTTTGATTATAAGCATTTTTGTAATATACATGTATTAGCAAAAATGCTTCTAATAAAAGCTATAGGTGTTTAAAAAGTGTATTTAAGTATGCACCGTGCACCAGCATTTTATACAAAGCACTTACACAGAGAGCCTAAGGTGCTTGTATCATCTGGTAATGACATGATACAAGCCCTACTGGCACACTGTGCAGCTGCAGTATTTAAAATGCTGGTGAACCGAGAATATCTAGTTATGCTTCACATGCAGAGAAAAACACTAAAACAGTGATAACTTTTACTAGAAGCATTGTATATTGCAAATATGTTTCTATTCAAATATATAATTCATTTATGTGCATTTAAATTTTGGCTGGAATGTCCCTTTAAGTGAAGTCTCATGAGATCACAGTAAAAGAGTTCATGACCTCAGCACTGCTGATGCTGATTGGCTGCTGTTCATTTTTTCCTTCCTTTTTTTACCTGCAGCTGGACAGCAGCTAAAGTATAACTTTTTACACATAACTTACTCTACTGAGCTGAGGAAGTTGTGAGGTAAAATATCTTCCTTTTTTACATAAGCCTTGTTCGGCAAGGGCCTCCAGAGAGCCCAGCCTCGCTTGGAGCGTTCGGGGAAGGCTTCCAAGCGAGGTGCTGGGCGTTCGCTGAATGCTCAGATGAATTCTGCCCCAGCGCTTCCAGCTTGCTGGTAACGCTGGGAGTGAGAAGAGCAAGCGTCTCAGCTCCCTATGATGCGGCTTGGGAGCATTTTCTTAACGATCCCAAAACCGTGACGTTTCCCAGCGCCGATCATCACTCAGGGGATTTAACTGGCGCTGCGTCTCGGCGTTTGCCGAACGCGGTTCTAGAGATTCTCAGGTGATATTTTCCTGTCAGCTTTTTACAGTTATGCTGCATCACTTTCAAATGATTGAACATGAGTATTATATCCCTTTAACTCCAGCACTCAGATAGCATTCACGGATTTAAAAAACATTTTTTATTTTTTTTAATACTATATTTATTTATTATAGGTACAAATCAGGATTTGCAAAATCCAGAATTCTAAATCTATAAATGAAATAAACCCAAATTAGCATCTTTCCCTGCCAGTAAATCACAATCTTCTTTGCATGTGTCTTTGTTGTGGCTTTTGTGTTCTAAAAGCTAAATGATATTTCAGTACTTGTTTTATGTAAATATTAACTAGCTTTCTGATGGAACTAGATATATACAAAAGCATTAAAAAAAATGATATAAAACTACCTTTAGGTTACATGTGTAAGTTGGATTGTGTATGACATGTAAATATTGCCTAAATGACATAAAATACTGTTTGCACTTGGTCACAACCCCTCTCCAAGCTGTCTCATTTAGGGCCTGATATTTAAAACCTCGCTGCTATGGCGAGGTCCTTAACTTTAGGAACATAAAATTAAACTTGAGACATGTTTATGTTGCTATGTAGTGTTCTTTATGTGAAACAGAGACTCCTAAATTAAAATACATGGTCTTAAAAAAAATCCCAAAGATTTTCTGTGATTTCTCTCCATGCAGGCGAGGTTTTGAATATCAGGTTCTTAGTACCATTTATTGTTAAGTGTTTGAGTAAAAGTATATTTTTTGTTTTATTTTATAAAGCTACTGACAACATTTCTCCCAAATTCCAAATAAAAATATTGTCATTTAGAACATTTATTTGCAAAAAAATGACAACTGGTCAAAATAACAAAAAAGATGCAGTGTTTTAAGTCCTTGAATAAAGCAAAGAAAACAAACACAATACTAATGTTTTAAGTTAGCAAGAGTCCAGAAATCAATATTTGGTGAAATAACACTAATTTTCAATCAAAGCTTTCATGGATCTTGGCATTCTCTCCACCAGTCTTTTATATTACTGTTGTGTGACTTTATGCTACTCCTAGCTAAAAATGCCAGCAGCTCGGCTTTGTTTGATAGATTGTGACCATCCAACTGCCTCTTGATGGCATTCCAGAGAATTTCAGAAGGGTTCAGGTCTGGAGATTGGGCTGGCAATTACAGGATCTTGATCTGTTGGTCCTCCATCCACACCTTGATTGACCTGGCTGTGTGGCATATGGAGCATTATCCTGCTGGAAAAAACAATTCTCAGAGTTGGGGGGAACATTGTCAAAGCAGAAGGAAGCAAGTTTTCTTCCACGATAAACTTGTATATGGCTTGATTAATGGGTCCTTAACAAAGATGAATCTGTGCAATTCCTTGCTTGCTGAAGCACCCCCAGATCATCACCGATCCTCCACCAAATGTCACAGTGGGTGAGAGGCCTACAAGGTAGTGTCCCCCAACAGCAATGTGAAAGACTGGTGGAGAACATGCCAAGACATATGAAAGCTGTGATTAAAAATCAGGGTTATTCCACCAAATATTGATTTCTGGACTCCTGCTAAGTTAAAAAATACATATTGTGTTGTTTTAAAATTAATATGAACTTGTTTGCTTTGCATAATTCAAGGTCTCAAAACACTGCATCTTTTTTGTTATTTTGACAAGTTTTCTGCAAACAAATGCTCTAAATGACAATATTTTTATTTGGAATTTGGTAGAAATGTTGTCAGTAGTTTATAGAATAACAAAAAAATTTCATTTTACTCAAAACACATACCTATAAATAGTAAAACCAGAGAAACTGATAATTTTGCATAGGTCTTGTAATACCAGTATTGTGTTTGTTTCCAAAAAAGCAGGTCGCCAACTGATATCCTAAAGAAAAAGGAAAAAAAAAAAAAAGAGGGGGGACTGTGCTTTGGATTCCTAAAAAATACACAACAGTAGGAAATCTTCACAATCTGTACTTGTTCTGCACAAAAGAAATAAAGCAGGAACTATCTCGCCCTCTCATGTGACAGCGAGCCCAATTTACTTTCACTGAGTACAAAGGCCTTTTGTTTAAGTAATGCAGGTGGGAATGGAGCAGGCTTTCAATAAGCTAAGAAACTGAAATCGTATTTGTGAAAGACAGGTTGTGTCCGAAGGAAAACTTGCTACGAGGATAGACTTTAACATGACTCACAAAGGGAGGACAAGATCTCCCCTGTTACAATCACAATGCCATATACCACAATGGTATATAGGTAAGAGAAGAATTAAAAGGGACAGTTTCCCCCCAAAATGTCTCCCCTTGAAAATTGTTCCCAATTATCTATTTTACCTGCTGGAGTATGTTAAATTGTTTACAAGTAGCTCCTTTATCCTTATTTTGGCAATTGAAATTGCCGATGTAGCCTTTGGTATCCCCACCTATACTGAAAGTTTCTATACTGAAGTCTATGCTATTGACAAGCCTATGTAAACACAGCCAGCAGAAAAAAAAATACACTGCAGAATAGTTAAAGGGACATGAAACCCAAAATGTTTCTTTCATGATTCAGACAGAGCATGCAATTTTAAACAACTTTCTAATTTACTTCTATTATTAAATTTGCTTACTTCTCTTGTTATCCTTTGCTGAAAGGGTTATCTAGGCAAGCTTAGGAGCAGCAGAGAATCTAGATTCTAGCTGTTGATTGGTAGCTGCATATATATATTGATTGTGATTGGCTCACCCATGTGTTTAGTTAGAAACCATTAGTGCATTGCTGGTCCTTCAACAAATCATACAAAGAGAATGAAACAGATTAGATAATAGAAGTAAATTAGAAAGTTCTTTAAAATTGTATCATCTATCTGAATCATGAAAGAAGATTTTTGGGTTTCATGTCCCTTTAAGTAATAAAATGTTAATTTTCCATTGTTCTCTCTAAGTATTGAGCTTTGGTTTACAGACAAAATAGAAGATAAGATAGAAAGTGTGTGTACATAAAGTGATAACTGAGATCTGACATTACCTGCAAGCACACTCCATTTTAATAGGTTTTAAGCACAAAACCAGCTAATTCATATACACAAATAAACATGAAAATGCAATTTCTTGTACATTTTATTTTCAGCATCTGGTATAACAAGTCAATGAAAATACACTAAAAGGGACATTCCGGTCAAACTTTAAATTTACATAGATGAATTACATCTTTGGATTGAAACATATTTGCAATATACATGTTTTGGCAAAAATGCTTTTAATAGACGTTATCACTGTTTTAGTGCTAACATTTTCCTCTGCACGTACAGGTGAAGCATAGCTAGATATTTTAAGTGCACCAGCAATTTAAATGATGCAGCTGCTCAGAGCACCAGTGGGGCTTGTATCATGTCAGAAATTAACAAATTGAGTCATTACCAGATGGTAAAAGCGCCTTAGGCTCTCTGAGAAAGTGCTGTGTTTAAAATGCTGGTGCTTACTTAAATACACTTTTGAAACAGCTATAGCTTTTATTAGAAGGAATTTTGCTAATACATGTATATAAAAAATTATTCTATTTAAAACTGAAATGCATCCATGTGGATTCCAAATTTGGCTGGAATGTCCCTTTAAGGGACAAACTAATTTACCGTATACCATCCCTTTAAATGTCAGAGTCATGTACTGCTTTCTAATACTGCCAGTTGCAAAACAAACATAAAAAAACACAAAAACAATTACATAGTAATATTTTAACAGCTACATAGCAGAATTTGCAGTTATTAATGGACCATTAAAGGGACAGGAAACCCCAAAATTTTATTTCATGATTTGCATATGAAATACAATTTTAAACAACTTTCCAATTTACTTCCCTTATCAAATTTGCTTTGTGCTCTTGTTATCCTTTGCTGAAGGAACATCATTGCACTACTGGTAGCAAGATGAACACATCTAGTTTGCCAATCACAAAGACAAATATCTACAGACACAAATTAGCAGTAGCTCACACTAGTGTAGGATATGTGCTTATTCTTTTTCAACAAGGGATACCAAGAGAACAAAATAACATTTGAAAAGAAGTGAATTTAAAAAAGTGTTTAAAGGTTACATGCTCTATCTGAATCATGCAAGTTTAATTTTGACTTTGCTATCCCTTTAAATAAAGTAGAACTGCATAATAAACAAGTACATAATAAAAAAAAACAATGCAATAGAGCAATTATATTGAATTTTAAATGAGCAGTAGATTTTTCTGACACATTTCAATATTTACTTCAATTTTCCACCCCTGTATTATGTGACATGCTCAGTAATAGCTGGTGCCTCAGAAAGTGTGAATATAAAAAGACAATTTGATAAGTAAATTGGAAAGTCACTTAAACCGGCATGCTCTATCTGAATCATGAAAGTTTTATATTGACTTTAGTTACAATTTAATATGATAGATGAAACAAAACATTATTGTGACAAACTCTGTAACCATGAATGACCAAAGACAGCAATGAGCAGTTATACTCACATGGCCCTCTGTCACTAAACCTGACACTGCAACATTGAACACTAAATTGTAAAAATCAGGGAGGTGAAAGAACCATCTTTATCAAACCAGATTACTGTTAAAGAGACATTACATTTCCTCTCTTTCTATAGAAGATTGCCATGTTGATATAAGATACAATTGATTTATTAGAAGTGGCAACTTAGTATATTCTCATTGTAAACTATCTTGGGGGCATGGCACTGTAACCCTCTAGTCCTAGTCTGCTTTACCTGTCCTGTCTTTATTTTGTTGTACCTCCTGTATAGCACTGCGGAATCTGTTGGCATATTACAAACAAGTGGATGACTTCAGACCAGCCCTTGCAGACTTGCACATTCAAAATACTTGTTGTAAGGCCCTTTATCCATTCATCCCATGGGAATTCAAGGATAAAACACACAGCAACAGAATCCAAAGAATTACCATGCAACTGCATCCATGCAGGTAAGATACCAAATTCAATAAAACGTTGTAGATGTAAATCTGGGGATTTAACATCTCTTCTGGGGATGGAAACCAATTGATGCACCAGATGACATAAATCAGAAGCTATCTATATTTCCCATGAACATTTTCACAATGGTATTTTTCAAATAACTGAAACCACTGAAGAGTCAGACAAATGATTATTAGCAATGAAGTTCTGCTGCTGTCCTTACAAGCCCTGAATAGACAGTTATCCATCCTACAAGGCTGGTGTCCGTATCTCGAAAGGTTATCCCACTCTAAATGAAACCATATTGCTCATCATCATAATTCCAGCTTCACCTATTTGTGAATGGACAATGCTGTCCCAAAATTACATAATATAAAGTGCTTGTACGAAAGCACAAGGCAACCAGGTTACGGAAGAGCAGTGTGCCAGGGGAGAGCTTTGCATTTCCATCCAGCTGCCTAAACAGAGACTTTCTCTTCACAGTTGAAGATAGCGCTAAGCTTTATTTCCTTCAGGTTTTCCTCAGTCCTCAACTACACTAACATAACAGATTTTTTTACTCTTTGCATTCGCGAGCTGTTCAATAGCTATATCATTTTGATTGATTAATATTTGCTCAGGTAGGGAAATCCACCCTGCCTAAGAGGACCAATCAATATTGCCTATTTTAAATAATAACCAATAAATCACATGTTCCCAAGCAATTGTCGCTTACCGGATCTTCAAAACGATCAACCGTTCTTAGAGAAAATTAAGTTTTATTCCACGAAAAATGTCCATGTCCCTTACACTCCCATGTGACCTCCACTCACCAATCACGGACTCGTATACGAATACGATCCCGTGAACTAGCCCGCATGCTCAGAATTTGTCAGTGGCGTCATAAACGTCGTCACAAGCAAAGCGTGAATGCGACACTAGCCGAGAACAGTACACTGTGCACGTAAAAGACAGGAGTGTGCAGTTTGTGCACGCTTCGCTATTAGAACTACAGGGAGAGATGTTGTAAGTCAAATGTTGTTGTTCTGTGTACTGATCTATTTATTTATTATAATTATTATTTTTCCCCCCCATCCACCTCTGATTATATGTCCTGGGAAATGTTCTAAAGGTAATTTATATTCCTGTAATTATGAGGAAGCTAGGCAAACGCATTCATAACAAGCCAACTGGGGTAATCAAATATTATTACCTTATAATCTTGGATAAAGTTTGTTTAATCCTTACATTGGAAGGTGGCCGTTTAAGCACTGCCTTTATCAAATACTTTAAAAGAGGTTTCATTAAGCGGCTATGAACAAATGTATCATCAAACGCTAGGCTAACTAAACCTTAGCTTTACAACTCATCATCGTGCATTAAAAGATAATTACATTACGTGCTTACAAATGCTATATGTGACTTATAGAAATATTTAGCTATTACGCTTTTTTTTTTTTTTTTTTTACATAGGAAAAATATGACTGACAGGGAGAATAGTTGCTTATTTTTAGTGATAAATAAGGAGAAGATACTAATCAGACTAGAGAAATTTATCATTAGTTCTCCTCAGCTCTCCTATGGAGATAACTTTTTTTTATATAATAAATATGGGTACACCGGGTGCCTCTCCAAAGGAGAGCTGCGGAGAACTGATAGAACAGAAAGGAGAATCCCTCAAATGGATGATAAATCAAGCCCTAACTGGTAAACTAAACTCCCACTGTGACATGGGCCACACGTGTAAAAATTTTTTTATATATATATATATATACATACACATATATATATATATATATATATATATATATATATATATATATATATATATATATATATATATATATATTTATTCTTTGGTACAGAAATTAAAAGTTTATATTTATAAAATGTCAATAGTTTAGTCAAAGTTAAACTTTCATGATTCAGAGCAGCAATTTTAAGCAACTTTCTAATTTAATCCTATTATCCATTTTTCTTCATTCTCTTGGTATCTTTATTTGAAAAGCTGAATGGTGACTACGTTTAGACACCAATCAGCAAGTGTTACACAGGTGCTGAACAAAAAATGGGCCGGTGTCTTAAATTAAAGGGACATAATACTCATATGCTAAATCACTTGAAACTGATGCAGTATAACTGTAAAAAACTGACAGAAAAATATCACCTGAGCATCTCTATATAAAAAAGGAAGATATTTTACCTCACAATCTCCTCAGCTCAGCAGAGTAAGTTCTGTGTAAAAAGTTATACTCAGTTGCTCCCAGCTGCAGGTAAAAAAGAAATGAACAGCAGCCAATCAGCATCAGCAGTGCTGAGGTCATGAACTCTTTTACTGTAATCTCCTGAGATTTCACTTAACTCTCATGACATTTCATAGTAAGCTTCCTTTAACCTGAATAGGCAAATATGAGAGTGCACAAGGCTCATCCCCTAAGCTGTCCCAGGACAGACATACTAATATGCTGCTTAGAAGTCCTTTACAATGGGATGTGGCTACTGAGGAACTTTTAAGGTAAAATATCTTCCTTTTTTACATAGAGATGTTCAGGTGATATTTTCTAGTCAGCTTTTTACAGCTATACTGCATCACTTTCAAGTGTTTAAACATTTGGGTATTATGGCCCTTTAAGATGTCTACCATAGGAATTTGACTACCGCGTCACTTCCGGTAACGTGTAGTCAGCTGCTGGAGGGTTATCGCGCTCTCTGCGCATGCAAACAGCTGTTTAAGGCAGAATAAACAGCGCTCACTAGAGGCCCAACCTCCTACAAACAGCTGTTTAAGGCAGAATAGGTGACAACTTATTTTAGAACACCGGTGTTCTAAAGTAAGTTGTTTACCGCGTAGGAATTCCCGCCTGATCGCTCTGTCCTTCTGTCCTCTCCATAACACAGATTTTATTTTGCAATAATTTTGAAATAGTTTTTACTTGCTGTTTTTAGTTCCTTTTTCGCCATTCTATACCTTTTTTATAGCAATATCTCAAATTAGTCAACGCTGTACCGTGCTGTATTTTTGTGTTTTCTGAATGATCATTTCCTAAAGCCTCCAATATAATCCTCAAACGTTTTTACCTCGTTATGATATTACTGTTACTGTACAACACACCTATTTGCTCTCACGGAACAACCACCAATCACATGGGGACTGTAACGGGAGTTTCGTTTCCAGGAGTTGTTATAAGGACTTCAGTCTGAGCTAATTAGACATTGGTGGAAGCAAGAAGATAATTCATAACGAGGTAAAAACGTCTGAGGATTATATTGGAGGCTTTAGGAAATGATCATTCTGAAAACACAAAAATACAGCACGGTACAGCGTTGACTAATTTGAGATATTGCTATAAAAAGGTATAGAATGTCGAAAAAGGAACTAAATACAGCAAGTAAAAACTATTTCAAAATTATTGCAAAATAAAATCTGTGTTTATGGAGAGAAGGACCAGGCGGGAATTCCTACGCGGTAGACAACTTACTTTAGAACACCGGTGTTCTAAAATAAGTTGTCACCTATTCTGCCTTAAACAGCTGTTTGTAGGAGGTTGGGCCTCTAGCGCATGAGCAGTGAGCGCCATAAACCTCTAGCAGCTGATTAAAGTCACCGGAAGTGACGCGGTAGTCACATTCCTACGCGGTAGACAACTTACTTTAGAACACCGGCTCCTAAGCTTACATTCTTGCTTTTTCAAATAAAGATACCAAAAGAACAAAGAAAATGGATAATAGGATTAAAATTATAAAGTTGCTTAAAATTGAATGCTCTATTTGAATCGTGAAAGTTTAATTTTGACTAGACTATCCCTTTTAGTGCTGCAGAATCTGTTGGCGCTCTACAAATAAATAATTTAAGCAAATACAGGCGTACCTCGTTTTATTGCGCCTCGCTTTATTGCAACCCTGATTATATTTTTTCCAACATTGTTTGTATGCATACACGTGTGTGTGTGTGTGTAATAAATTAACTCCTATTTTAAAATGTGCTTTGTTCTCTTGGTATCCCTTGTTGAAAAATGCACATCTTACACTAGCTGCTGATCAGTGCCTGCACACATTTGTCTCTTGTGTTTGGCTAACTAGATGTGTTAAGCTAGCTGCCAGTAGTGCAATGTTGCTCCTTCAGCAAAGGATAACAGGAAAATGAAGCAAATCTGACAATAGAAGTACATTGGAAAGTTGTTTAAAATTTAATGTTCTATCCAAATCATGAAATAAAATGTTGGGGTTTCCTGTCCCTTTAAAGGGACTGTCCTACACCAAAATGTTTGTTTAAAAAGATTATTTATTACTCACTGCCCAGTGCGCAGGGATTTTTTAAAATATAACCTTTATTTGGTAATTTAAAAGCAAAAACACAAACGTAATCCACATACATACAATGTTTAAAAACACAGGATTTGGTCAGATTGATTTTAATCTAATGATCACTGAATGTGAAAAGTGGTTGTAGCATACATTTAGTGTGAATTAACTTTGAATAAATCTCAGGTCAGGAATATCTGTGAGAGTCAGTAGTGATCTAATACTCTTGGGAATTACGTGGTATTTATAGAACTTATACCACTGTAACATTAAATCTGCTATTACTTATCTTATGAGTCAAAGTTCAAATAAGGTTGTCTTCCTTGGTATCTTGTATGTGAACATACAATTATACAATTTTATTGAAACTGGTCTGAGATTGTATATGTCAGTATCTTGTTGGCTTCCAGTCTTATTTCTTATATCAAATGTTTAATTCCAAATATCCAGATCCACTATCACTGCAAATATGATAGATTAACTGCAGTGTTTACTTCTGGGTAAGCAGTGCTATCCATATATAACTGTACTTATTGGTAACGAACTCAAGTCTGCCGTTATTTCGTCTGCTGTCTGAAAATACTGAAAACTTTGCCTGATATATTGCCAGAATATTTACTGGACTGTCAAGCACCTTAGAAATAAATAACCTTGATAAGTAACGTGACAGCGTGCGTGACAGTCCAGTAAATATTCTGGCAATATATTAGGCAAAGTTTTCAGTATTTTCAGACCGCAGACGAAATAACGGCAGACTTGAGTTTGTTACCAATAAGTACAGTTATATATGGATAGCACTGCTTACCCAGAAGTAAACACAGCAGTTAATCTATCATATTTGCAGTGATAGTGGATCTGGATATTTGTAATTAAACATTTGATATATGAAATAAGACTGGAAGCCAAAAAGATACTGACATATACAATCTCAGACCAGTTTCAATAAAATTGTATAATTGTATGTTCACATACAAGATACCAAGGAAGACGACCTTATTTGAACTTTGACTCATAAGATAAGTAATAGCAGATTTAATGTTACAGTGGTATAAGTTCTATAAATACCACGTAATTTCCAAGAGTATTAGATCACTACTGACTCTCACAGATATTCCTGACCTGAGATTAATTCAAAGTTAATTCACACTAAATGTATGCTACAACCACTTTTCGCATTCAGTGATCATTGAATTAAAATCAATCCGACCAAATCCTGTGTTTTTAAACATTGTATGTATGTGGATTACGTTTGTGTTTTTGCTTTTAAATTACCAAATAAAGGTTATATTTTAAAAAATCCCTGTGCACTTCCTCTCCTAGGATACCCAGATTTTGTCCAACTTTTGCCACCATTGATTAGGGAATGAGTGCTATTTAGGTGTACAATCCATCAATCTTCGGATTGAATTTGTTTGTTTCATTAAACTAGTACACAGCACCTCAGCCATTCTACAATATAGTGAACCTGGACTATAGACACAAACCTGTGTATATTCTATCTACAAATACAGAGATTAACAGGCTACCCTAATTCTTAAATCTCAGCAGTGCCATTAGTACTTTGCTTTTCTTTGTTACATCTGCATGACTATTGGAGGAGTGCTAACCCATAAATAACTCCACGGGAGTGAACACAATGTTATCTATGGTACACATAAACTATCACTGTCTAGCTGTAAAAAAAACTGTCAAAATGCACTGAGATAAGAGGCAGCCTTTAAAGGCTTAGACATTTTGCATATGAGCCTACGTAGGTTTAGCTTTCAACAAAGAAAACCAAGAGAACAAAGCAAATTTGATAAAAGTATATTGGAAAGTTGTTTAAAATTGCATACCCTATCTGAATCATGAATGTTTAATTGTGACTAGACTGTCCCTTTTTAATATTGGCTGAAATTTAGACGGGGTCAGTAACATCAGCTGTGTGATCCTGAGAACACTGCCATAACTACCTGCCAAGACCATGACATTTTTCATAAATGACCAAAAAACTGCACTCCCTTAAACCATACATAAAACTGTACAGCTGACTACACACCCCAATCACTTTCCACAGATGAATATATCAAGCAGCCCTTTTCTTGTGAGAAGACACACAATGAAAACATAATTTATGCTTACCTGATAAATTTATTTCTCTTGTAGTGTGTTCAGTCCACGGGTCATCCATTACTTATGGGATATATTCTCCTTCCCAACAGGAAGTTGCAAGAGGATCACCCAAGCAGAGCTGCTATATAGCTCCACCCCTCACATGTCATATCCAGTCATTCGACCGAAACAAGACGAGAAAGGAGAAACTATAGGGTGCAGTGGTGACTGGAGTTTTAATTAAAATTTAGAACTGCCTCAAAAAAAGACAGGGCGGGCCGTGGACTGAACACACTACAAGAGAAATAAATTTATCAGGTAAGCATAAATTATGTTTTCTCTTGTTAAGTGTGTTCAGTCCACGGGTCATCCATTACTTCTGGGATACCAATACCAAAGCTAAAGTACACTGATGATGGGAGGGACAAGGCAGGAACATTAAACAGAAGGAACCACTGCCTGTAGAACCTTTCTCCCAAAACCAGCCTCCGAAGAAGCAAAAGTGTCAAATTTGTAAAATTTTGAAAAGGTATGAAGTGAAGACCAAGTTGCAGCCTTGCAAATCTGTTCAACAGAGGCCTCATTCTTAAAGGCCCAGGTGGAAGCCACAGCTTTAGTGGAATGAGCTGTAATTCTTTCAGGGGGCTGCTATCCAGCAGTCTCATAGGCTAAACGTATTATGCTACGAAGCCAAAAAGAGAGAGAGGGGCGGCCGAAGCCTTTTGACCTCTCCTCTGTCCAGAATAAACGACAGAGAAGAAGTTTACCGAAAATCCTTAGTTGCCTGTAAGTAGAACTTCAGGGCACGGACTACGTCCAGATTATGCAAAAGACGTTCCTTCTTTGAAGAAGGGTTAGGACATAATGATGGAACAACAATCTCCTGATTGATATTCCTATTAGAAACAACCTTAGGTAAAAATCCAGGTTTAGTACGCAAAACTACCTTGTCTGAATGAAAAATCAGATAAGGAGAATCGCAATGTAAGGCAGATAACTCAGAGACTCTTCGAGCCGAGGAAATAGCCATCAAAAACAGAACTTTCTAAGATAAAAGCTTAATATCAATGGAATGAAGGGGTTCAAACGGAACACCCTGAAGAACTTTAAGAACCAAGTTTAAGCTCCACGGAGGAGCAACAGTTTTAAACACAGGCTTAATCCTAGCCAAAGCCTGACAAAAAGCCTGAACGTCTGGATTCTCTGCCAGACGTTTGTGTAAAACAATAGACAGAGCAGAAATCTGTCCCTTTAACGAACTAGCGGATAAACCCTTTTCTAAACCCTCTTGTAGAAAAGACAATATCCTAGGAATCCTAACCTTACTCCATGAGTAACTCTTGGATTCACACCAATGTAAATATTTACGCCATATCTTATGGTAAATTTTTCTGGTAACCGGTTTCCGAGCCTGTATCAATAACCGACTCCGAGAAACCACGCTTTGAGAGAATCAAGCGTTCAATCTCCATGCAGTCAGCCTCAGAGAAATTAGGCTTGGATGGCTGAAAGGACCCTGAAGTAGAAGGTCCTGCCTCAGAGGCAGAGACCATGGTGGACAGGACGACATGTCCACTAGGTCTGCATACCAGGTCCTGCGTGGCCACGCAGGCGCTATCAGAATCACCGATGCTCTCTCCTGTTTGATCCTGGCAATCAGACGAGGCAGCAACGGAAACGGTGGGAACACATAAGCCATGTTGAAAATCCAAGGGGCTGCTAGTGCATCTACCAGCACCGCTCCCGGGTCCCTGGACCTGGATCCGTAACAAGGAAGCTTGGCGTTCTGGCGAGAAGCCATGAGATCCAGTTCCGGTTCGCCCCAACGAAGAATCATTTGAGCAAATACCTCCGGGTGAAGTTCCCACTCCCCCGGGTGAAAGGTCTGGCGGCTTAGAAAGTCCGCCTCCCAGTTCTCCACGCCTGGGATGTAGATCGCTGACAGATGGCAAGAGTGAGACTCTGCCCAGCGAATTATCTTTGAGACTTCTAACATCGCTAGGGAACTCCTGGTTCCCCCTTGATGATTGATGTAAGCCACAGTCGTGATGTTGTCCGACTGAAATCTGATGAACCTCAGTGTTGCTAACTGAGGCCAAGCTAGAAGAGCATTGAATATCGCTCTTAATTCCAGAATGTTTATTGGAAGGAGTTTCTCCTCCTGAGTCCATGATCCCTGAGCCTTCAGGGAATTCCAGACTGCGCCCCAGCCTAGAAGGCTGGCATCTGTTGTTACAATCGTCCAATCTGGTCTGCGAAAAGTCATTCCCTTGGACAGATGAATCAGAGGCAACCACCAGAGAAGAGAATCTCTGGTCTCCTGGTCCAGATTTAGTAAAGGGGACAGATCTGAGTAATCCCCATTCCACTGACTCAGCATGCATAATTGCAGCGGTCTGAGATGCAGGCGCGCAAATGGCACTATGTCCATTGCCGCGACCATTAAGCCGATTACTTCCATGCACTGAGCTACTGATGGGAATGGAATGAAGGACACGGCAAGCATTTAGGATTTTTGATAACCTGGACTCCGTCAGGTAAATCTTCATCTCTACAGAATCTATAAGAGTCCCTAGAAAGGGAACCCTTGTGAGTGGTAACAGAGAACTCTTTTCCATGTTCACTTTCCACCCATGCGACCTCAGAAATGCTAGAACTATCTCTGTATGAGACTTTGCATTTTGAAAACTTGACGCTTGTATCAAAATGTCGTCTAAGTACGGAGCCACCGCTATGCCTCGCGGTCTTAGTACCGCCAGAAGCGAACCCAGAACCTTTGTAAAAATTCTCGGGGCCGTAGCTAACCCGAAGGGAAGAGCTACAAACTGGTAATGCCTGTCTAAAAAGGCAAACCTTAGGTACCGATGATGATCTTTGTGAATCGGTATGTGAAGGTAGGCATCCTTTAAGTCCACTGTGGTCATATACTGACCCTCTTGGATCATGGGTAGGATGGTTCGAATAGTCTCCATTTTGAATGATGGAACTCTTAGGAATTTGTTTAAGATCTTTAGGTCCAAGATTGGTCTGAAGGTTCCCTCTTTCTTGGGAACCACAAACAGATTTGAGTAAAATCCTTGCCCTTGTTCCGTCCGCGGAACCGGGTGGATCACCCCCATTACTAGGAGGTCTTGTACACAGTGAAGAAAAGCCTCTTTCTTTATTTGGTTTGCTGATAACCTTGAAAGATGAAATCTCCCTTGTGGAGGAGAAGCTTTGAAGTCCAGAAGGTATCCCTGAGATATAATCTCCAACGCCCAGGGATCCTGGACATCTCTTGCCCAAGCCTGGGCGAAGAGAGAAAGTCTACCCCCAACTAGATCCGTTTCCGGATAGGGGGCCCTCTCTTCATGCTGTCTTAGGGGCAGAAGTAGGCTTTCTGGCCTGCTTGCCCTTGTTCCAGGACTGGTTGCTTTTCCAACCCTGTCTGTAACGAGCAGCAGTTCCTTCCTGTTTTGGAGCGGAGGAAGTTGATGCTGCTCCTGCCTTGAAATTACGAAAGGCACGAAAACTAGACTGTTTGGCCTTTGATTTGGCCCTGTCCTGAGGAAGGGTGTGACCCTTACCTCCAGTAATGTCAGCAATAATCTCCTTCAAGCCGGGCCCGAATAAGGTTTGCCCTTTGAAAGGAATATTAAGCAATTTAGATTTAGAGGTTACATCTGCTGACCAGGATTTAAGTCATAGCGCTCTGCGCGCCTGAATGGCGAATCCGGAGTTCTTACCCGTTAGTTTGGTTAAATGCACAACGGCATCCGAAACAAATGCATTAGCTAGCTTAAGGGCTTTAAGCTTGTTCAAAGTCTCATCCAATGGTGCTGTGCGAATAGCCTCTTCCAGAGACTCAAACCAGAAAGCCGCTGCAGCAGTGACGGGCGCAATGCATGCAAGGGGCTGTAATATAAAACCTTGTTGAACAAACATTTTCTTAAGGAAACCTTCTTCTAATTTTTTTTATCCATTGGATCTGAGAAAGTACAACTATCCTCCACCGGAATAGTGGTACGCTTGGCTAAAGTAGAAACTGCTCCCTCCACCTTAGGGACCGTCTGCCATAAGTCTCGTGTGGTGGCGTCTATTGGGAACATTTTTCTAAATATCGGAGGAGGGGAAAAAGGCACACCGGGTTTATCCCACTCCTTGTTAATAATCTCTGTAAGCCTTTTAGGTATAGGAAAAACGTCAGTACACACCGGTACCGCATAGTATTTATCCAGCCTACATAATTTCTCTGGGATTGCAACCGTGTCGCAATCATTCAGAGCCGCTAATACCTCCCCTAGTAATACACGGAGGTTCTCAAGCTTAAATTTAAAATTTGAAATGTCTGAATCCGGTCTCCCTGGATCAGATCCGTCACCCACAGAATGAAGCTCTCCGTCCTCATGTTCTGCAAATTGTGACGCAGTGTCAGACATGGCCCTCATATCATCAGCGAGCTCTGTCCTTAACCCAGAGCTATCGCGCTTGCCTCTTAACTCAGGCAAATTAGATAATACTTCTTTCATAACATTAGCCATATCTTGTAAAGTGATTTGTAAGTGCCTTGATGTGCTTGGCGCCACAATCTCACGCACCTCCTGAGCGGGAGGCAAAGGTACTGACACGTGAGGAGAGTTAGGCGGCATAACTTCCCCCTCGTTGTCTGGTGATAATTTCTTTACCGGTAAAGACAGACTTTTATTTAAAGTAACATCAATACAATTGGTACACATATTTCTATTGGGCTCCACATTGGCCTTTAAACATAATGAGCAAGCAGATTCATCTGTGTCAGACATGTTTAAACAGACTAGCAATGAAGCTATCAAGCTTGGAAATTTCTTTCAATAAGTTTACAAGCAATATAAAAAAACGCTGCAGCGCTTTTAAAAACACAAAAAAAACTGTCACAGTTGAAATAACAACGAACTAATATGGTTATAGCAACCAATTTTAAACCGTAAATGTATGAAATTAGCAGAGGATTGCACCCATTAGCAAAAGGATGATTAACCCCTCAATACCCAAAACGGATAATCAATTTAAGATTTAACGCTTTTCTCACAGTCAAACACACTGTCACAGGTCTGCTGTGACTGATTACCTCCCTCAAAAATGAATTTTGAAGACCCCTGAGCTCTCTGGAGACGTCCTGGATCAAAGAGGAAGAAGCAGGAAGACTGTGCTAGAATTTTAACTGCGCAACAAGGCGCTAAAAAAAGGTCCCTCCCACTCATATCACAACAGTGGGAGACCTGATATAACGGTGTCTATGCAATACGTTAGCCATGTGGAAAAAAATCATGCCCAAAAAGATTTATCACCAAAGTACCTCACAAAACGAATAACATGCCAGTAAACGTTTTAAAAAAACAACTTTCCAGTGTTATGCAAAGTTATCACTAAGCCTGCTACCAGTCGCTTCTACTGCAGTTAAGGCTCATACATTTATTTCAGTACTAACAGTATTTAAAGTTAAATTCTAGTCCCTAGAAAATAACTCAACTGCGCATACATTTATCAGCCTGATACCAGTCGCTAATACTGCATTAAAGGCTGTACTTACGTCATATGGGTAACAGCAGTGTTTTCATAGTCAATTCCATTCCTAGAAAATATTTTACTGCACATACCTCATTTGCGGGGGACCCCGCATGCTATTCCCTTCTCTGAAAGTACCCCACTCCTCAGAATGTGCGAGAACAGCCAGTGGATCTTAGTTACGTCTGCTAAGATCATAGAAAAAACGCAGGCAGATTCTTCTTCTAAATACTGCCTGAGAGAACAAACAGCACACTCCGGTGCTATTTTAAAATAATAAACTTTTGATTGAAGAATGTTACTCCTGTCTCCTCTCACAACTTGCAAGAGAATGACTGGATATGACATGTGAGGGGTGGAGCTATATAGCAGCTCTGCTTGGGTGATCCTCTTGCAACTTCCTGTTGGGAAGGAGAATATATCCCATAAGTAATGGATGACCCGTGGACTGAACACACTTAACAAGAGAAACAGTGTTTAAAAAAGACTGGAAGCCTTACAAATTGTAAGAAACAATAAGTAGTAATGGAGTTAAATGGTCATGAAACCCAACATTTTCCTTCTATGATTAAAGACATGTAATTTTGTACAACTTTACAATTTAACAAATTTCTCTAGGTATCCTTCGTTGAAGAAGCAGCTATGCACTACTGGTAGCTAGCTGAAAACAGCTGATGAACCAATAAAAAAGATGCATTTATGTGCAGCAACCAATCACCAACTAGCTCTCAGTAACGCATTGCTGCTCAAGAGCCTACCTAGATATGCCTTTCAACTAAGGATACCAATAGAATAAGGCAAACTAGATTTTTGGGTTTCATGTCCCTTTAACCCCCTAATGACCGAGGACGTGCAGGGTACGTCCTCAAGCGTTAATTTTTTTTTTATTTTTTTTTAACGCCTGAGGACGTACCCTGCACGTCCTCTGTGTGGAAAGCAGCTGGAAGCGATCCTGCTCGCTTCCAGCTGCTTTCCGGTTATTGCAGTGATGCTTCGATATGGAGGCATCCTGCAATAACCTTTTTAAGCCATCCGGTGCAGAGAGAGCCACTCTGTGGCCCTCTCTGCACTGGAGATCGGTGGCTTACTTCATTGGTGGTTGGGAGGCGGGTGGCGGCCATCGTTGGCCCTGGTGATGTGGAGGGGGGCGGGAATGACCGGGGTGCGCACTGGGAACCGCTACACTACAGAATTTTTTTTAATAAAAGTGCTACAAAAAGGGGAATAAAAGTTTTTAAAAAAAAATAAATCAATCAAGGTGTGGGGGTTGGTCTGTGGGGGGGGAAGCTACACTACAGAAAAAAAACAAACATTTTTTTCTGCAAACTGGGTACTGGCAGACAGATGCCAGTACCAAAGATGGTCCCCAATAATGCAGAGGGGGAGGGTCAGGGAGGTTGGGGGCTAAGGGGAGATCCTACACAGCAGCATATGTAAATATGCTAAAAAAATTATTAAAAAAAAACATTTTAGTACTAGCAGACTTTTTGCCAGTACTTAAGGGGACAATTGTGGGGGGAGGGAAGGGAGCTGTTTAAGAGGGATCAGGGGGTGGGATGTGTCAGGTGGGAGGCTGATCTCTACACTAAAGCTAAAATTAACCCTGCAAGCTCCGTACAAACTACCTAATTAACCCCTTCACTGCTGGCCATAATACACGTGTGATGCCCAGCAGTATTTAGCGGCCTTCTAATTACCAAAAAGCAACGCCAAAGTCATATGTTTGCTATTTCTGAACAAAGGGGATCCCAGAGAAGCATTTACAACCATTTGTGCCATAATTGCACAAGCTGTTTGTAAATAATTTCAGTGAGAAACCTAAAATTGTGAAAAATTTAGCGTTTTTTTTTTAAATTTGATCGTATTTGGCGGTGAAATGGTGGCATGAAATATACCAAAATGGGCCTAGATCAATACTTGGGGTTATCTACTACACTACATCCAAAATTAACCCTAGATGCTCCCTAATTAACCCCTTCACTGCTGGGCATAATACACGTGCTGTGCGCAGTGGCATTTAGCAGCCTTCTAATTACCAAAAAGCAAAGCCATATATGTCTGCTATTTATGAACAAAGGGGATCCCAGAGAAGCATTTTCAACAATTTATGCTATAATTGCATACATTGTTTGTAAATAATTTCAGTGAGAAATCTAAAGTTTGTGAAAAAGTGAACAATTTTTTATATTTGATCGCATTTGGCGGTGAAATGGTGGCATGAAATATACCAATATGGGCCTAGATCAATACTTTGGGATGTCTTCTAAAAAAAAATATATACATGTCAATGGATATTCAGGGATTCCTGCAAGATTATAGTGTTCCAATGTAACTAGCGCTAATTTTGAAAAAAAGTGGTTTGGAAATAGCAAAGTGCTACTTGTATTTATTGCCCTATAACTTGCAAAGAACATGTAAACATTGGGTATTTTTAAACTCAGGACAAAATTTAGAAACTATTTAGCATGGGATTTTTTTTGGTGGTTGTAGATGTGTAACAGATTTTGGGGGTCAAAGTTAGAAAAAGTGTGTTGTTTTTTTTTTCTCATATTTTATATATTTTTTTTATAGTAAATTATAAGGTATGATGAAAATAATGGTATCTTTGGAAAGTCCATTTAATGGCAAAAAAACGGTATATAATATGTGTGGGTACAGTAAATGAGTAAGAGGAAAATTACAGCTAAACACAAACACCGCAGAAATGTAAAAATAGCCTTGGTCCCAAACGGACAGAAAAATGGGAAAAGTACTGTGGTCATTAAAGGGTTAAAGTATCCCTAAGAAAAGCACAAGTCTGGTTTGAGCAAAAGTTACTGTGTGACAATGGGCAGATTGGAAGAGCATTTATAAGGAAGATGTATGGCCGCAAAAATGTAAATCTACAAAAATCTCTTTAAATAGTTTAAGAATTTTAAAATGTAAGAATTTCAAACATTTTTAAAAGCTTGCATAGATGTTGCTGGTAATCAGTTGGTTAAGAACTAATGAACAGTTTCAGGAAACTTGATTCTTCTCAAAGTCAACTTCTGAGGAGTAAACCTCGTCTCCTGTACCTGAAGCAGCTGGAATCAGCCTGAGAAAACAATCTAACTAGCTTTTAAAAAAAACTTAAAAAAAAAAACTGCCTTTGGCACTGGAGTGGTGGTTAACTAAAAAAAAAATCTCTAAATTGGCTCAAAAGTTTGTTTGAAGTTGCCTCTAATCTTCACAAAAGGATTCTAATTGCAGGTGGTCAGAGTCTTAACGTTTGATCCTTTCTTTGGCCCTTAACTCATGCACTAGATTTTAATCAGACAGATCCTTCACGTCCTTTACCCTGTGCTCACTTTCTATATATCACCCCCAAATCTGCCTTGAGTTATTCAAGTTTAGAACTAATCTCTAGTTTCCTATTATCCTGCCCTCTTTTGATTTTTTTTTAATTTGTGACTTGCAGCATTAAAGTTATAAAGAGTTTTTCTCTTTGTGTGCACATCACATACAAATAGCCCAACATAAAAACAAACAAATTAAAACAATAGGATAAAAAAAACACTGATCTCCCAAATTGAATTGACATTTATACACAATCTAAATCCCATAAAAATTTTAATTATTTTTTCCAACTGTGGGACTGGGGTGCATTCCATTGAATTCAAAATACTGAGCCATATTGCACATTGTTATCTGAGGGAACTCCCTAACTGGCCACAGTAAAGGAGATACGATAAATAGTCAAGAGTGTTTTCAAGGGGATTGCCCCTGAACTGCAAAACAATGCAAACAAATTACAGTTTTAAATTAATTTTGTGAGCAATTTGGTGCATATATGAAAATGACTGTAATGTCCATTTACGTTTACTCAGGGACCCCAAGGCAGAACATAGAGTGATCTGAGATGTCATCACAGAAAATGCAGCATGTCTGCAGAAAGAATAGGAACTGTTAGCACTTTAACTTTTCAGCACTGCTCCACATTAGGCTGTTCTTTTTAAACAGAGCTGTTCTCTGGCTGCATTGTACAAGTTTTCCTTACCACAGTGCATCCAGAGCAAAGTACTGTTTAAAGACTACAGTCAAATATGCAGTAGTGCTGCAAAGCAGCAGTGCATTGATTGTTGTCTGGCTCTGAGATTTTTGCAAGCTCGTTCCCTAGCTTTTCACAGTCCGCAAAGCTGTTTTTCTCTGAATGTAAGATGTTCGTATGAGCAATGCACCTTTTTTATTACTACATTTCTATGTTAGACTAAGAAAAAATAAACAAATTAATTCATTTTACAATTCCTTTTTTTGTCTGCAGCTAATATGCAATGCAATTTTCAACTACTGCACTAGATTATACAACTTTAAATATTGCTTTATTCTGCAGTTAACCAACACATTGCAATTGATCTGGGGCTTTAGTGTAACTGACATATTTAAAATTTTATTTAATTTAAAAATTTTCACACAAAAAATCTCATTGCAGAAAGTGAAAAAAAGTTCTGTTTCTGGGCTCAGGGACCAGGTTCCTCACTAAATTAAAGGACCACTCAATGCAGTAGAATTACATAATTAACAAGTAAAGAATAAAAAGGCAATGCAATAAGCTGTAGATTATTTTTGTTCTGCCAAATTATTTTTTTTCTCCTATTTTCCAGCCCTCTTTTTATTATTAGTTATTTGTAGAACGCCAACGGATTCCGCAGCACTATAAACACAAGTCGGAATACAAGGAAACATTTATAGGGATCAGACGGGTAGAGGGCCCTGCCAAGAGTCGCACTGTTGTAGTCAGCGCTAAAGGTGATTTACAAACAGCATGGCTCTTAGGCTTACATGCTAAGGGGGTTCAAGGGGATAGCAATGGAGGAGAGGAAACAGTATAAAGAAAGGTTAGTGTAGGTTGTATGCATCTCTGAACAGTAGAGTCTTTAGGGAGCGCTTGAAGTTTTCAAAACTAGGGGAGAGTCTTGTGGAGCGAGGCAGAGAGTTCCACAAGATGGGAGCCAGTCTGGAGAAGTCCTGCAAACGGGAGTGTGAGGAGGTAACGGGAGGAGGAGAGTAGGAGGTCATGAGCACAACAAAGGGGACGTGAGGGAGAGTATCTGGAGACAAGGTCTGAGATATAGGGGGGGAGCAGTGCAGTTGAGGGCTTTGTATGTCAGAGTGAGAATTTTGTGTTTAATCTTGGAGGCAAGAGGACGCCAGTGAAGGGATTGGCAGAGCGGTGCAGCAGATGAACGACGTGTAAGTAAAATGAGCCTGGCAGAGGCATTCATTATGGATTGTAAAGGAGCTAGGCAGCAGCTGGGGAGACCAGAGAGGACAGAGTTGCAGTAATCGAGGCGGGAAAGGATGAGAGAGTGGATTAAAATCTTTGTTGTGTCTTTTGTGTAAGGAAATGCCTAATTTTAGAAATGGTTTTTAAGGTGCAAGTGGCAGGATTTAGCCAAGGACTGAATGTGAGGAGTGAAAGAAAGATCTGAATCATGTGTGACCTCAAGACATTGGGAATGCGGGGTAGGGGTAATGATGGAGTTGTCGACAGTTATAGAGAGATTGGGGGGTGGAGATTTTTGAAGGAGGGAAAATAAGGAGCTCAGTTTTTGGGAGATATAGCTTGAGGTAGTGAGAGGAAATCCAGGAAGAGATGTGAGAAAGACAGTTAGTGACACGGGTTAGCAAGGAAGGAGATAGGTCTGTTGCAGAGAAGTAGATTTGGGTGTCATCTGCACACAAATGATATTGGAACCCGTGGGACTTTATTAGGGAACCTAATGATGACATGTAGATTGAGAAGAGGACAGAGCCTTGCGGTAGCCCAACAGAAAGTGGTGACGGGCAGAGGAGGCCCCCTGAGAGAGGCTACACTAAAGGTACGGTTTGACAGGTAGGAAGAGAACCACGAGAGGGCTGTGTCACCAATGCCAAAGGATTGGAGGGTTTGGAGCAAAAGAGGGTGGTCAACAGTATCAAAGGCTGCGAACAGATCAATGATAAGCAGAGAGAAGTGTCCTTTTGATTTTGCTGTAAATAGGTCGTTGGGAACCTTAATAATTACTGTCTCTGGAGTGATGGGGACAAAATTCAGATTGCAGTGGGTCGAGGAGGGAGTTTAATGTAAGGAAATGGGATAGGTGTGCATATACTAGCTTTTAAAGAAGCTTTGAGGCAAGAGGGAGTAGGGAAATAGGGCGGTAGTTGGATAGACATCAGCCAATCACAGACTAGTAAACTTATACCCTGTGAGCTTGTGCACATGCTCAGTAGGATATTTTCCCCTAGAAAGTGTGAATATAAAAAAGGACTGCAAAATTTGATAATGGAAGTACATTGGGAAGTGTCTTAACAGGGACAGTCTACACCAGAATATTTGTTTTAAAAGATAGATAATCCCTTTATTACCCATTCCCTAGTTTTGCACAACCAACAGTTATATATTAATACACTTTTTACTGCTGTGATTATCTTGTATCTAAGCCTCTGTGAACTGCCCCTTATTTCAGTTCTTTTTGCGTTTTAGACAATCATTGCTGGCTCCTAGGAATTCTACGTGCGTGAGCACAGTTATCTATAATGAAACACATGAACCAACACCCTCTAGTGGTGAAAAACTGTCAAAATGCCTTCAAAGGGTTAGAAATTTGCATATGAACCTCCTAGGTTTAGCTTTCAAATAAGAATACCAAGAGAACAAAGCAAAATTGTTGAATAATAAGTTTGTTTTAGACTAGACTGTCCCTTTAAAACTGCATGCGCTTTCTGAATGTAAAGTTTATTTTGACTTGCGTGTCCATTTAAAGTAAATGTAAAAGTTACCCCGAGTGCCTCAAAGCATTATGTAGACTTTTACAAATTAGCTAAAGTCATGACTTTTTTTTATATTTATTTTCTCTAATTTTTACAGCTCCGCTGATGAGCGCAGCTCTCCCACCCGCCATCTTGTCTAATTGATTGACAGATGACTATTCATAAAACTAATCCCCCGGGGCATTCAACCCCTTTGCATAAACATCACGGCCAGGGGGGTAACAAGGATTAGTCTTTTTTCATGAATCGTCGTCATCTGTCAATCAATTGGACAAGATGGCGGGCGGACGGGCTGCACTTATCGGCGGAGCTATAAAAATTAGCATAAATAAATATAAAAAATCTCATGACTTAAACTATAGCTCATTTTTAAAAGTCTATACAATGCCGTGAGGCACTCGGGGGACTTTACATTCACTTTAAGTGTGTTTGGGAAAATAGAGGATATGGAATGGGCACACTGAAACTAGTAGAGGAAATTAAATATGTTTAAAATGAAAGGTCACAAAACATCTAATAGATTAAATAAAGCAACAATTTAGGTGCTTTTAGCTGTGTATTTTGATACTACAGAGATAGGGGAAAAGCAGCATTATCAACAGTCTTTCCAGATACTCTTATGCTGTAAAGGTGGCTGATTCATGGGGAAAAAGCTTCAACTAGAGGTAGTACAGGGACTGTAGATAAATTTAGGAATGCCTGGTATATGTATAAGGCTGCAGTCCAATGAGAAGTGAAATCCCAGCAAAATCAAATAACCAGAGCAGAATTCCAGAGTAGTATCAGTCTCACTGTGTAACAATAGTCCTCCAAGACTGTAAAAGTTATAGAAGAAAAACCACTCGCCCCTTTAATATGTATAAAACTACCTTAAAATTAATCTTACATTCCAGAAAGAAATATGGAAAAACTCAGTCTGATTTATTGAATCACCTACGTTGCACAAGCTGGGCTCATCAAACATCCCTAGCAAATCAATCCAGGATCCTCTACTTCCACCACCTCTGCCATAATTCTATGTTTCTATTTTATGCCTTAATATATCTGACCACAAAGACAATACTTATTCTCCAGACCATAAAATCTTTAGCTCATTGGTACATGGTGCTGAGGCTCCTGCCCAAGTGTGCCCAGAGTCAAGGGCCTAGGAGTTGTTGGTCAACATGTAGTCATCTCAGTATTAAAGGTACTTAGGAGCCAGCCCATTTAGCCACCAATCGGCAAGTGCTTCAAGGTGCTGAACCAAAAATGGCTCAGCTCCTAAGCTTACATTTCTGCTTTTCAAATAAAGATAACGAGAACAAAGAAATTGCTAATAGGAGTAAATTAGAAAGGTACTTAAAATTGCAATTTCATGAGAATGTTTTTTTTTTTTTTTTTTTAAAAAGAGATGATATTGCAAATTATTACTCCCCCCCCCCCCCCCCAAATTCAGTGGAGAACATAGGTATAGTTGATTTGGAGGTAGAAAATGTAAAATCACTTTAAGTGCACCTTTTTATTCAAAAGATAATGGATCACTGAGATATATATATATATATATATATATATATATATATATATATATATATATATATATATATATATATATATATATACACAGTTCTATGACATACATTGATTACAATGACCATTCGATAGTTATTTTCCAAACTCTGTCTAATCTGCTTGGTTATGATGAATGCAAAAGTTTAAAAGAAAAAACCCACCGACAATCATTTAAGGGTTAAGAATGACCAATATTCACATATTCCCACTGATATCTGACAGTACAATTAAAGGATCTCTGAAACCGCAGCATTAAAAGCGATACCGTAATAAGAAGCATGTTCATGAGGGTGTAATTATTTATGTAAGTATCAACAAACAAATGTATTTCAAATTTAGGAACTAGTCGCTTAATTTTGTGCCAGACAACGCTATCTGAAACAAAATTCCATAAAGGGCTGTGGTCTTCGGCATTCAGCTCTTTTTGTGCCAGTAATAGTGCAAAGCAATAAAATCTGTGCAAATCCAGATCTTCACAAGCAGAAACCCAGCTCTGAGAAGAGCTGAATGCTGCGAGCGGCCACCTTCTATAGCATGCCGAGTGCCCATGTCTAGGTATCTATGTGTTGCACTATTACTCTAATAAATCTGGTGCAAATGCCATACTATATACAGTATACACACAAAATCAACATGGACTGAGCATCTAACATATGCTCAAAAATAACAACGCACTACTAATACATCTATAGAGACATGATAAAAAGCTATATAACCAAATAGTGAAGCCAAAGCTTCAAGATAGAGAAAGTGCGCTAACAAGCTGAAAGTATACACACCATATAAGGAATTGAAGTGAAAATTTAATAAACATATAGAATAAGATACACAAATATATACACTAAAAATAGGGACGTCTCCCTGTAATGTAAATACAACTAGGAAAAAATCCTAATGAAAAAACAGGTTAAAACCTATAAATGATGAATAATGCAGATACTAATTAATAATCTGACATAAAAAAGATATAGCATAAAAATGATCATTAAAAGATATGGCATAACAGTGATATCATAAAATAAAACTTAAAAGACAAGCACCAAGTTCATATGTATCAACACAGTGCAGGTGGCCGTATGCAAATGAATGCCGATATTGGAACAGTGGAAAGAAAATAACGGCTTGTACCACAAATAGATACAGTTTACTGTACCGTAAGTCAAGAGAGTGTTCAGAGGGTGTTACCGAGGAGAAGAAATCCTTCGGTCAAGGCTTGGACCGCAGCTGCAGTAACTGCCGTTCCTGGAGATAGAAGTGTGCAAACCTCTGCACATGTGAGTCGGCGTCTGACGTCACAGGCTTCTCATCGGCTCCTCTCAGGGTGTTACTCGCTGCTCCAGCAGCGTAAAGGAAAAGCAGCTGATTGCTGTGTCCTGGTGGGAACTTTCTGTGAAGGCAGACTTGGCTGCTGTAGGTATGTTTAATGATCCAATACAATAGTGGGGCACAAGTTATCCCTCACCTTGGGTTCTTGATAAAGCCCAAGGGAGGGCGAAACACGTCGCTTGCATTTGTGACACTGTGACTTTGAAACAGCAAGGGATATTTCAGTACAGCCTGTACTGCAACTTTAAACCCGGGTTACCAGCATCTTTGAATATCCCAAGGTGAGGGATAACTTGTGCCCCACTATTGTATTGGATCATTAAACATACCTACAGCAGCCAAGTCTGCCTTCACAGAAAGTTCCCACCAGGACACAGCAATCAGCTGCTTTTCCTTTACGCTGCTGGAGCAGCGAGTAACACCCTGAGAGGAGCCGATGAGAAGCCTGTGACGTCAGACGCCGACTCACATGTGCAGAGGTTTGCACACTTCTATCTCCAGGAACGGCAGTTACTGCAGCTGCGGTCCAAGCCTTGACCGAAGGATTTCTTCTCCTCGGTAACACCCTCTGAACACTCTCTTGACTTACGGTACAGTAAACTGTATCTATCTGTGGTACAAGCCGTTATTTTCTTTCCACTGTTCCAATATCGGCATTCATTTGCATACGGCCACCTGCACTGTGTTGATACATATGAACTTGGTGCTTGTCTTTTAAGTTTTATTTTATATCACTGTTATGCCATATCTTTTAATTATCATTTTTATGCTATATCTTTTTTATGTCATAGATTATCAATTAGTATCTGCATTATTCATCATTTATAGGTTTTAACCTGTTTTTTCATTAGGATTTTTTCCTAGTTGTATTTACATTACAGGGAGACGTCCCTATTTTTAGTGTATATATTTGTGTATCTTATTCTATATGTTTATTAAATTTTCACTTCAATTCCTTATATGGTGTGTATACTTTCAGCTTGTTAGCGCACTTTCTCTATCTTGAAGCTTTGGCTTCACTATTTGGTTATTAACTTGTATTTGATACATACAGAGATTGTATCTTTAGAGTAGTGTTTAGCAATACCTTCCTTTAGCGCGCACTAATCCACCCAATTTGAAAAAGCTATATAGCTCCTCCCCTCTACGTCATACCCAGTCATTCGACCGAAACCAAACGAGAAAGGAGAAACTATAGGGTGCAGTGGTGACTGGAGTTTAATTTAAAATTTAGACCTGCCATAAAAAACAGGGCGGGCCGTGGACTGACTACACTACAGGAGAAAGGAATTTATCAGGTAAGCATAAATTATGTTTTCTCCTGTTAAGTGTAGTCAGTCCACGGGTCATCCATTACTTATGGGATACCAATACCAAAGCTAAAAGTACACGGATGACGGGAGGGACAGGCAGGATCTTTACACGGAAGGAACCACTGCCTGAAGAACCTTTCTCCCAAAAACAGCCTCAGAAGAAGCAAAAGTGTCAAATTTGGAAAAAGTATGAAGAGAAGACCAAGTTGCAGCCTTGCAAATCTGTTCAAAAGAGGCCTCATTCTTAAAGGCCCCCGTGGAAGCCACAGCTCTCGTAGAATGAGCTGTAATTCTTTCAGGAGGCTGCTGTCCAGCAGTCTCATAGGCTAAACGTATTATGCTACGAAGCCAGAAAGAGAGGTAGCAGAAGCTTTTTGACCTCTCCTCTGTCCAGAATACACGACAAACAGGGAAGAAGTTTGGCGAAAATCTTTAGTTGCCTGTAAATAAAATTTCAGGGCACGGACTACGTCCAGATTGTGCAGAAGACGTTCCTTCTTTGAAGAAGGGTTAGGGCACAATGATGGAACAACAATCTCTTGATTGATATTCCTGTTAGTGACTACCTTAGGTAAGAACCCAGGTTTAGTACGCAGAACTACCTTGTCTGAATGAAAAATCAGATAAGGTGAATCACAATGTAAGGCCGATAACTCAGAGACTCTTCGAGCCGAGGAAATAGCCATTAAAAACAGAACTTTCCAAGATAACAGCTTGATATCAATGGAATGAAGGGGTTCAAACGGAACACCCTGTAAAACGTTAAGAACTAAGTTTAAGCTCCACGGTGGAGCAACAGTCTTAAACACAGGCTTAATCCTGGCCAAAGCCTGACAAAAAGCCTGAACGTCTGGAACCTCTGACAGACGTTTGTGTAAAAGGATGGACAGAGCTGAGATCTGTCCCTTTTAAAGAACTTGCAGATAAACCCTTTTCTAAACCTTCTTGTAGAAAAGACAATATCCTAGGAATCCTAACCTTACTCCATGAGTAACTCTTGGATTCACACCAGTGTAAGTATTTACGCCATATTTTATGGTAAATTTTCCTGGTAACAGGTTTCCTAGCCTGTATTAAGGTATCAATTACTGACTCCGAAAATCCACGCTTTGATAAAATCAAGCGTTCAATCTCCATGCAGTCAGCTTCAGAGAAATTAGATTGATGTTTGAAAGGACCCTGAATTAGAAGGTCCTGTCTCAGAGGCAGAGACCAAGGTGGACAGGATGACATGTCCACTAGATCTGCATACCAGGTCCTGCGAGGCCACGCAGGCGCTATTAGAATCACCGATGCTCTCTCCTGTTTGATCCTGGCAATCAATCGAGGAAGCATCGGGAAGGGTGGAAACACATAAGCCATCTTGAAGGTCCAAGGTGCTGTCAGAGCATCTATCAGAACCGCTCCCGGGTCCCTGGACCTGGACCCGTAACAAGGAAGCTTGGCGTTCTGGCGAGACGCCATGAGATCCATATCTGGTTTGCCCCAACGCCGAAGTATTTGGGCAAAGACCTCCGGATGAAGTTCCCACTCCCCCGGATGAAAAGTCTGGCGACTTAGGAAATCCGCCTCCCAGTTCTCCACGCCTGGGATGTGGATCGCTGATAGGTGGCAAGAGTGAGACTCTGCCCAGAGAATTATCTTTGAGACTTCCATCATCGCTAGGGAACTCCTTGTCCCTCCTTGATGGTTGATGTAAGCCACAGTCGTGATGTTGTCCGACTGAAACCTGATGAACCTCAGAGTTGCTAGCTGAGGCCAAGCTAGAAGGGCATTGAAAACTGCTCTTAATTCCAGAATGTTTATGGGAAGAAGACTCTCCTCCTGAGTCCATGATCCCTGAGTCTTCAGGGAATTCCAGACAGCGCCCCAACCTAGCAGGCTGGCGTCTGTTGTTACAATCGTCCAATCTGGTCTGCTGAAGGGCATCCCCTTGGACAGATGTGGCCGAGAGAGCCACCATAGAAGAGAATTTCTGGTCTCTTGATCCAGATTCAGCATAGGGGACAAATCTGAGTAATCCCCATTCCACTGACTTAGTATGCACAATTGCAGTGGTCTGAGATGCAGGCGTGCAAAGGGAACGATGTCCATTGCCGCTACCATTAAACAGATTACCTCCATGCATTGAGCCACTGACGGGTGTGGAATGGAATGAAGGACACGGCAAGCATTTAGGAGTTTTGTTAACCTGTCCTCTGTCAGGTAAATTTTCATTTCTACCGAATCTATAAGAGTCCCTAAGAAAGGAACTCTTGTGAGTGGCAATAGAGAACTCTTTTCTTCGTTCACCTTCCACCCATGTGACCTTAGAAATGCCAGCACTAACTCTGTATGAGACTTGGCAGCTTGGAAACTTGACTCTTGTATCAGAATGTCGTCTAGGTATGGAGCTACCGATATTCCTCACGGTCTTAGTACCGCCAGAAGAGAACCCAGAACCTTTGTGAAGATTCTTGGAGCAGTAGCTAACCCGAAGGGAAGAGCTACAAACTGGTAATGCCTGTCTAGGAAGGCAAACCTTAGGTACCGGTAATGATCCTTGTGAATTGGTATGTGAAGGTACGCATCCTTTAAATCCACTGTGGTCATGTACTGACCCTTTTGGATCATGGGTAAGATTGTCCGAATAGTTTCCATTTTGAACGATGGAACTCTTAGGAATTTGTTTAGGATCTTTAAATCCAAGATTGGTCTGAAGGTTCCTTCTTTCTTGGGAACCACAAACAGATTTGAGTAAAACCCTTGTCCGTGTTCCGACCGCGGAACCGGGTGGATCACTCCCATTAGTAACAGATCTTGTACACAGCGTAGAAACGCCTCTTTCTTTATCTGGTTTGTTGACAACCTTGAAAGATGAAATCTCCCTTTTGGAGGAGAAGCTTTGAAGTCCAGAAGATATCCCTGAGATATGATCTCCAACGCCCAGGGATCCTGGACATCTCTTGCCCAAGCCTGGGCGAAGAGAGAGAGTCTGCCCCCCACTAGATCCGTTTCCGGATCGGGGGCCCTCACTTCATGCTGTCTTAGGGGCAGCAGCAGGTTTTCTGGCCTGCTTGCCCTTGTTCCAGGTCTGGTTAGGTTTCCAGCCCTGTCTGTAGCGAGCAACAGTTCCTTCCTGTTTTGGAGCGGAGGAAGTTGCGAAAGGCACGAAAATTAGACTGTCTAGCCCTTGGTTTGGCTCTGTCTTGAGGCAGGGCATGGTCCTTACCTCCAGTAATGTCAGCGATAATTTCTTTCAAACCGGGCCCGAATAAGGTCTGCCCCTTGAAAGGTATGTTAAGCAATTTAGATTTAGAAGTCACATCAGCTGACCAGGATTTAAGCCACAGCGCTCTGCGCGCCTGAATGGCGAATCCGGAGTTCTTAGCCGTAAGTTTAGTTAAATGTACTACGGCATCAGAAATAAATGAATTAGCTAGCTTAAGGACTCTAAGCTTGTCTGTAATCTCATCCAATGTAGCTGAGCTAATGGTCTCTTCCAGAGACTCAAACCAGAATGCCGCCGCAGCCGTGACAGGCGCAATGCATGCAAGGGGTTGCAATATAAAACCTTGTTGAACAAACATTTTCTTAAGGTAACCCTCTAACTTTTTATCCATTGGATCTGAAAAAGCGCAGCTATCCTCCACCGGGATAGTGGTACGCTTAGCTAAAGTAGAAACTGCTCCCTCCACCTTAGGGACCGTCTGCCATAAGTCCCGTGTGGTGGCGTCTATTGGAAACATTTTTCTAAATATAGGAGCGGGTGAGAAAGGCACACCGGGTCTATCCCACTCCTTGTTAACAATTTCTGTAAGCCTTTTAGGTATAGGAAAAACGTCAGTACACGTCGGTACCGCAAAATATTTATCCAGCCTACATATTTTCTCTGGGATTGCAACCGTGTTACAATCATTTAGAGCCGCTAATACCTCCCCTAGTAACAAACGGAGGTTCTCAAGCTTAAATTTAAAATTTGAAATGTTTGGATCAGATCAGTCACCCACAGAATGAAGCTCTCCGTCTTCATGTTCTGCAAATTGTGACGCAGTATCAGACATGGCCCTAGTATTTTCAGCGCACTCTGTTCTCACCCCAGAGTGGTCGCGTTTACCCCTAAGTTCTGGCAATTTAGATAAAACTTCAGTCATAACATTAGCCATGTCTTGCAAAGTGATTTGTAAAGGGCGCCCTGATGTACTTGGCGTCACAATATCACACACCTCCTGAGCGGGAGATGCAGGTACTGACACGTGAGGAGAGTTAGTCGGCATAACTTCCCCCTCGTTGTCTGGTGAAATTTTCTTTACATGTACAGATTGGCTTTTACTTAAAGTAGCATCAATGCAATTAGTACACAAATTTCTATTGGGCTCCACATTGGCCTTTGAACATATTGCACAAAGAGATTCCTCTATGTCAGACATGTTTAAACAAACTAGCAATTAAACTAGCAAGCTTGGAAAATACTTTTCAAAGAAATTTACAATCAATATAAAAAACATTACTGTGCCTTTTAAGAAGCACACAAAACTGTCACAGTTGAAATAACAATGAACCGGATTAGTTATAGAAACCAAATTTTCACATTAAATCCATTAATTTAGCAAAGGATTGCACCCACTAGCAAATGGATGATTAACCCCTTAATATCAAAAAACGGATAACAATAAAAATATATACGTTTTTATCACAGTCAAAGCACAGTCTCACAGGTCTGCTGTGAGTGATTACCTCCCTCAAAAACTAGTTTTGGAGACCCCTGAGCTCTGTAGAGACGTCCTGGATCATGCAGGGAGAACAGGAAGACTTGTGACTGAATTTCTACTGCGCAGTAAAAGCGCCAAAATAGGCCCCTCCCACTCCTAATACAACAGTGGGAAAGCTCAGTAAACTGATTTTATTCAAAACAAACGACAGCCATGTGGAAAATAATGCCCATAAAAATTTTTTCACCAAGTACCTCAGAGAAAAAACTATTAACATGCCAGTAAACGTTTTAAATATAAATATATGAAATGTTAATAAAAAGCCTGTTGCTAGTCGCTTTCACTGCAGAAAGGCTATAAGTTATATATATATATATATATATATACAGTATTTTCTTAGTGAAGTGCCATTCCCCAGAAATATTTCAGTGCAAACATACACACATATCAGCCTGATACCAGTTACTACTACTGCATTTAAGGCTGTACTTACATTACATCGGTATTAGCAGTATTTTCTCAGTCAATTCCATTCCTTAGAAAATAATATACTGCAACATACCTCCTTGCAGGTGAACCCTGCCCGCTGTCCCCTGTTCTGAAGTTACCTCGCTCCTCAGAATGGCCGAGAACAGCAAATGGATCTTAGTTACGTCCGCTAAGATCATACACAACTCAGGTAGATTCTTCTTCTAATGCTGCCTGAGAAAAAACAACACACTCCGGTGCTGTTTAAAATAACAAACTTTTGATTGAAGAAATAAAAACTAATTTTAATAACCACAGTCCTCTCACACGTCCTATCTATTAGTTAGGTGCAAGAGAATGACTGGGTATGACGTAGAGGGGAGGAGCTATATAGCAGCTCTGCTTGGGTGATCCTCTTGCACTTCCTGTTAGGGAGGAGTTAATATCCCATAAGTAATGGATGACCCGTGGACTGACTACACTTAACAGGAGAAAAATAACAGCGCACTACTAATACATCTATAGAGACATGATAAAAAATAACGCACTACTAATACATCTATAGAGACATGATAAAAAAATAACAGCGCACTACTAATACATCTATAGAGACATGATAAAAAATAACAACGCACTACTAATACATCTATAGATATGATAAAAAATAACAGCGCACTACTAATACATCTATAGAGATGATAAAAAATAACAGCGCACTACTAATACATCTATAGAGAGATGATAAAAAATAACAGCGCACTACTAATACATCTATAGAGACATGATAAAAAATAACAGCGCACTACTAATACATCTATAGAGATGATAAAAAATAACAGCGCACTACTAATACATCTATAGAGACATGATAAAAAATAACAGCGCACTACTAATACATCTATAGAGACATGATAAAAAAAAACAGCGCACTACTAATACATCTATAGAGACATGATAAAAAAACACATTGAGAGAAAATTATGGGGTTTAATGCCCCTTTAAGATTGTTCAGAATTTTTTTAGATTCTTGTATTGGTATTGTGTTCTAAACCTACAGTGCCGTGTAATTTCTCATTATTACTGTAGGAGAGACCAGCAAAAGCTTGTTTTTTAAATGTATTTATGTCGAGAAGCAAGTGACTGGCTGGAGGGCTTTATGTATTAAACAAAATATAACCTTGTAATCCCCACTAACTATTTTCAGCATAATCTAGTACACCCAGTTGTCAACCACCAATACAGCACATCAAAGAACTACCAGATTTTTCTCTCCACTGCCTTGCCAGCTTTTGGAGACAGTGACAGAAATAAGTCATGTGTGGCCACAAAACATCGAAGTGCCAGATGGACACCTGCAAAGAAGTGCCAGATGGACACCTGCAAAGAAGTGCCAGATGGACACCTAAGACACAGGGATACAAATGCCCAACATTTTTCTTTTGCGATTCAGGCAGAGCATACAATTTACTTCTATTATTAATCGCTTAGTTCCCATGGTATTGTTTGTTGATGAGATACGTAGGTAGCTGTCTGAAGCACTACATGGCAGGAAATAGCGCTGCCATCTAGTGCTCTTGCAAATGGATAGTCCTGCAAAACTGCTGCCAAATAGTGCTCCAAAGATGTGCACATTCCTGAGCTTACATCCATGCTATTCATCCAAAGATACCAAGAAAACAAAGAAATTTTGATATTCCTTTAAGCTGTTCTAATCAGGAAGGAGAGTTGATTCTGGTGCTTATATAAATTAATCACATGGCTTGGCTTGACTTATCCCATGAAACAGTTTACATTATTATATATAGATATATATATATATATAGATAGAGAGAGAGAGAAAATCTTATACCTGTCAAAAAGCTAATTGAACCACTGATTAGACCCTGGCAAATGCAAAGCAGCTGTGCTCCTGTTAATTTGACTGACTTGACACATCTGCTAGCTTCCACATATATTTGTGCGGCAGCCAAGCTGAGAGAGCTCTTCTCCAACTCTCAAAAAGCAGCAGCAAGACAAAGCATACTGAGTGCGGCAACAATGGGTTAAAGGGTTAAGCAAGTCAAAATATTAAACTTTCACAATTCAAATAGGGCATGTAATTTTAAACAACTTTCCAATTTACTTTAAACATCAACTTTGCTTTGTTCTCTTGGTATTCTTTGAAAGCTAAACCTAAGTAGGCCCAAACTCACTTTTAAGCCGTTGAAGGCTGCCTCATATCTCGGTGCTACAATGTCCCGTTAAGTTTTAGTCCAGTATTTTTTTTTGGGGGGGCGGGGGTCTGCATGTTATTCAAACAATGCATATTTTGTTTTTTTAACTGCATTCCAAACATTTTCTGGAAAATAACTATTTTAAATAAACAGCTAAAATGGCAAAAAACAGATATATACGAAATGCAAGATGGTGACCTTTTTTTTTCCTTCTCTTTCTGTAGTGTACACGGTAAGCACAAGAATGGGATTATTTATTCTCCAAATTTCACCCTTTTGTGATTACAACTTCAACATCGGTTAACTTTTCTAAATAATCAAAATGTAGAATTCTATACATTGGAATAAAAATTACAATGGTTTATCGAAGAGATAAAGTTTAACTGACTTTTTGTTACAAAAGGTTTAATTTTCTGATCTCTTGACAACAGTTAACATATGAGGCACTAAAGTGTGCAAATATATGGAATATAGCAATGTTAAAGGGACATTTTATCCACTTTAATACGTTCCCAAAACTATCCATTTCACCTGCTGGAGTGTAATTTAATGGGTGGCAGTTTCAACAAAAGGCTTTCTTCCCTGTTGAACCTGCCACTCATGCTGAAAATGTTGATACTGCAGTATTGGCTATAGAAAATCTATATAAACTAGAGGCAGCTGCAGAAATAAACCTCACAGTGGGGGATGGGAGAGTCCAGCCCATTTGATAGGGCATTCCTTCAGCTGCTTTGAATACAAGTAATGCTTATCGGCTGCTTTCCAGCATACATTGTGACTTTAAACCCCGTGAAATAGTTATTTTATTTGCTTATTTACTACTATTACTAAATGACCTCAGCATGGGATAGATGATATGAAGAACAGACGTTTAAATCTACCAGATTGTAATATAAAATATTTACTTATGCAATATACTTTCATTATTGTTTCCCCCTTTAAAGGCAAAATTAAACATGAATGTAATGGCTAGATCATGATTTTAAACAAATTACCAATTTACTTCTATTATAATTTTAGTTTAAAAAGTTAATCCTAGGTGAGCTCAGGAGCGTGCACGTGTCTAGCCATCTAGCAGCAGTATTTGCAACAATATTTATAGCAATGTTATACATAGTTTTATACACTGCGGCCACAGAGTGCTGCAGACACTTTAGGGCAGCAAAGTTTGCAACTACGTATAACATTGCTATAAATATTGTTGCAATTACTTCTGCCAAATGGCTACGGACATGTTCATGCTACTGAGCTCACCTATGATTACTCTTTAACCCCTTAATGACCGGACCATTTTTCAATTTTCTTACCCTTAATGACAATGGCTATTTTTACATTTCTGCAGTGTTTGTGTTTAGCTGTAATTTTCCTCTTACTCATTTACTGTACCTACACATATTATATACCGATTTTCTCGCCATTAAATGGACTTTCTAAAGATACCATTATTTTCATCATATCTTATAATTTACTATAAAAAAAATATAAAATATGAGGAAAAAATTGAAAAAACACACTTTTTCTAACTTTGACCCCCAAAATCTGTTACATATCTACAACCACCAAAAAACACCCATTCTAAATAGTTTCTAAATTTTGTCCCGAGTTTAGAAATACCCAATGTTTACATGTTTTTTTGCTTTTTTTGCAAGTTATAGGGCAATAAGTACATGTAGCACTTTGCTATTTCCAAACCACCTTTTTTTCAAAATTAGCGCTAGTTGCATTGGAACACTGATATCTGTCAGGAATCCCTGAATATCCCTTGACGTGTGTGTGTGTATATATATTTCTTTTTAGAAGACATCCCAAAGTATTGATATAGGCCCATTTTGGTATATTTCATGCCACCATTTCACCGCCAAATGCGATCAAATAAAAAAAATTGTTGACTTTTTCACAAATTTTTCCACAAACTTTAGGTTTCTCGCTGAATTTATTTACAAACATCTTGTGTAATTATGGTATAAATGGTGTTAAATACTTCTCTGGGATCCCCTCTGTTCAGAAATAGCAGACATATATGGCTTTGGCGTTGCTTTTTTGTAATTAGAAGGCTGCTAAATGCCACTGCACACCACGCGTGTATTATGCCCAGCAGTGAAGGGGTTAATTAGGGAGCTTTTAGGTTTAATTTAGCTTTATTGTAGTGTAGTAAGCATATGGCGCTTAAATTAAATCCTTATGTGGTAGATATAAATGTTCTCAGTTCCATTCCTCATTGTCTCCTAAAAGACCAGATATAGAGGATTTCCTTAAAGGGACACTGAACCCAAATTTTTCTTTCGTGATTCAGATAGAGCATGAAATTTTAAGCAACTTTCTAATTTACTCCTATTATCAAATTTTCTTCATTCTCTTGGTATCTTTATTTGAAATGCAAGAATGTACGTTTAGATGCCGGCCCATTTCTGGTGAACAACCTTGGTTGTTCTTGCTGATTGGTGGATAAATTCATCCACCAATAAAAAAAGTGCTGTCCAGAGGTCTGAACTAATAAAAAAGCTTAGATGCCTTTTTTCAAATAAAGATAGCAAGAGAACAAAGAAAAATTGATAGGAGTAAATTAGAAAGTTGCTTAAAATTGCATGCTCTATCTGAATCATGAAAGAAAAAATGTGTTCAGTGTCCCTTTAAATGAATACAGGTGAGACAGTTACAATGATTGAGCTAATGAACAGCTTTATAAGGGAAACAATAGAAATCTTGCAGGTTATGGCTCTTTAAAGACTTGAACAAAAAACACTGCTGAAAGGAATTGAAAGTAAAGGATAGTCTCATGCAAAACAAATGTTAACCCCTTAACAACACATGCCGTACAGGGTATGTCTTACACAAGCTGGTCTTTAAAGACCAGCAACGTACCCTGTACGTCGTTAAGGGTTTCAAGCGGCTGGAATCGATCCTGATCGCTTCCAGCCGCTTTCAAGGTATTGCAGTGATGCCTCGATATTGAGGCATCACTGCAATACCTTTTTTAGGCACACCGATGCAGAGAGAGACACTGTGGCCCTCTCTGCATCGGCCAGTGATGGTGCCGATCGTTAGTGGGTGGGAGCCATTGCAGGGAGGTGGGTGGGCGGCCCATCACTGGTGAACTTCCTTCCGGCTGCTCTCTATGCCAGCTGCCAGTACCCAAAATGGTGGCTAATAGCTAGTGGGGGGAGGGTTAAAGAGCTCCTTGGGGGGGAGGGGATCAGGCAGGTTGGGGGCTAAGGGGGGATCCTACACAGTAGAATATGATTATTATTTTTTTAAATTAATTAAAAAAACAAAACAAAAAACTTATTTCTCCAACATAGGTGTGTCCGGTCCACGGCGTCATCCTTACTTGTGGGGATATTCTCTTCCCCAACAGGAAATGGCAAAGAGCCCAGCAAAGCTGGTCACATGATCCCTCCTAGGCTCCGCCTACCCCAGTCATTCTCTTTGCCGTTGTACAGGCAACATCTCCACGGAGATGGCTTAGAGTTTTTTAGTGTTTAACTGTAGTTTCTTCTGTTAAGTGTGATCAGTCCACGGGTCATCATTACTTCTGGGATATTACTCCTCCCCAACAGGAAGTGCAAGAGGATTCACCCAGCAGAGCTGCATATAGCTCCTCCCCTCTACGTCACTCCCAGTCATTCTCTTGCACCCAACGACTAGATAGGATGTGTGAGAGGACTATGGTGATTATACTTAGTTTTATATCTTCAATCAAAAGTTTGTTATTTTAAAATAGCACCGGAGTGTGTTATTACCTCTCTGGCAGAGTTTGAAGAAGAATCTACCAGAGTTTTGCTATGATTTTAGCCGGAGTAGTTAAGATCATATTGCTGTTCTCGGCCATCTGAGGAGTGAGGTAAACTTCAGATCAGGGGACAGCGGGCAGATGAATCTGCATAGAGGTATGTAGCAGTTTTTATTTTCTGACAATGGAATTGATGAGAAAATCCTGCCATACGGATATAATGTCATGTATGTATACTTTACACTTCAGTATTCTGGGGAATGGTACTTCACTAGAATTACACTGTAAGAAATACATAAAGCTGTTTAATAACTAGAGATTATGTTTAACGTTTTTGCTGGAATGTAAAATCGTTTTCATTTGCTGAGGTACTGTGTGAATAAATGTTTGGGCACTATTTTTCCACTTGGCAGTTGCTTAATCTGTTTTTCTGACAGTTTCTGTTCTCCCTCACTGCTGTGTGTGAGGGGGAGGGGCCGTTTTTTGGCGCTTTTACTATGCATCAAATATTTCAGTCAGCAACTCATTGTATTCCCTGCATGATCCGGTTCATCTCTACAGAGCTCAGGGGTCTTCAAAACTTATTTTGAGGGAGGTAATTTCTCTCAGCAGAGCTGTGAGAATTATAGTTTGACTGAGATAAAAAACGTTTATTCTGTAATTTGTTTCCTGCTTTCAGAATTTGTTATCCTTGCTAATGGGATTAAACCTTTGCTAAAGTTGTGTTGTTTACAAGGATTGAGGCTATAACTGTTTCAATTTATTAATTTTCAACTGTCATAGATCTTCTGTGCTTCTTAAAGGCACAGTACGTTTTAATATTATTCTAATTGAATTGTATTTCCAAGTTGCAAGTTTATTTGCTATTGTGTTAAACATGTCTGATTCAGAGGATGATACCTGTGTCATTTGTTGCAATGCCAAAGTGGAGCACAATAGAAATTTATGTACTAACTGTATTGATGCTACTTTAAATAAAAGTCAATCTGTACAAATTGAACAAATTTTACCAAACAACGAGGGGAGAGTTATGCCGACTAACTCGCCTCACGTGTCAGTACCTACATCTCCCGCTCAGAGGGAGGTGCGTGATATTGTAGCGCCGAGTACATCTGGGCGGCCATTACAAATCACATTACAGGATATGGCTACTGTTATGACTGAGGTTTTGGCTAAATTACCAGAACTAAGAGGTAAGCGTGATCACTCTGGGGTGAGAACAGAGTGCGCTGATAATATTAGGGCCATGTCAGACACTGCGTCACAGGTGGCAGAACATGAGGACGGAGAACTTCATTCTGTGGGTGACGGTTCTGATCCAAACAGACTGGATTCAGATATTTCAAATTTTAAATTTAAACTGGAAAACCTCCGTGTATTACTAGGGGAGGTGTTAGCGGCTCTGAATGATTGTAACACAGTTGCAATACCAGAGAAAATGTGTAGGTTGGATAAATATTTTGCGGTACCGACGAGTACTGAGGTTTTTCCTATACCTAAGAGACTTACTGAAATTGTTACTAAGGAGTGGGATAGACCCGGTGTGCCGTTCTCACCCCCTCCGATATTTAGAAAAATGTTTCCAATAGACGCCACCACAAGGGACTTATGGCAAACGGTCCCTAAGGTGGAGGGAGCAGTTTCTACCTTAGCTAAGCGTACCACTATCCCGGTGGAGGATAGCTGTGCTTTTTCAGATCCAATGGATAAAAAGTTAGAGGGTTACCTTAAGAAAATGTTTGTTCAACAAGGTTTTATATTGCAACCCCTTGCATGCATTGCGCCGATCACGGCTGCAGCGGCATTCTGGATTGAGTCTCTGGAAGAGAACATTGGTTCAGCTACTCTGGACGACATTACGGACAGGCTTAGAGTCCTTAAACTAGCTAATTCATTCATTTCGGAGGCCGTAGTACATCTTACTAAACTTACGGCGAAGAATTCAGGATTCGCCATTCAGGCACGCAGGGCGCTGTGGCTAAAATCCTGGTCAGCTGATGTTACTTCTAAGTCTAAATTGCTTAATATACCTTTCAAAGGGCAGACCTTATTCGGGCCCGGGTTGAAAGAGATTATCGCTGACATTACAGGAGGTAAAGGCCATGCCCTGCCTCAGGACAAAGCCAAAGCCAAGACTAGACAGTCTAATTTTCGTTCCTTTCGTAATTTCAAAGCAGGAGCAGCATCAACTTCCTCTGCACCAAAACAGGAAGGAGCTGTTGCTCGCTACAGACAAGGCTGGAAACCTAACCAGTCCTGGAACAAGGGCAAGCAGACTAGGAAACCTGCTGCTGCCCCTAAAACAGCATGAATTGAGGGCCCCCGATCCGGGATCGGATCTAGTGGGGGGCAGACTTTCTCTCTTCGCCCAGGCTTGGGCAAGAGATGTTCAGGATCCCTGGGCGCTAGAGATAATATCTCAGGGATACCTTCTGGACTTCAAATACTCTCCTCCAAGAGAGAGATTTCATCTGTCAAGATTGTCAACAATCCAGACAAAGAAAGAGGCGTTTCTACGCTGCGTACAAGAGCTCTTATTAATGGGAGTAATCCATCCAGTTCCACGATCGGAACAGGGACAGGGATTTTACTCAAATCTGTTTGTGGTTCCCAAAAAAGAGGGAACTTTCAGACCAATCCTGGACTTAAAGATCCTAAACAAATTCCTAAGAGTTCCATCGTTCAAGATGGAGACTATTCGGACAATTTTACCTATGATCCAAGAGGGTCAATACATGACCACTGTAGATTTAAAAGATGCTTACCTTCACATACCGATTCACAAAGATCATTATCGGTACCTAAGGTTTGCCTTCCTAGACAGGCATTACCAGTTTGTGGCTCTTCCATTCGGATTGGCTACAGCTCCAAGAATCTTCACAAAGGTTCTGGGTGCTCTTCTGGCGGTACTAAGACCGCGGGGAATCTCGGTAGCTCCATACCTAGACGACATTCTGATACAAGCTTCAAGCTTTCAAACTGCCAAGTCTCATACAGAGTTAGTGCTGGCATTTCTAAGGTCACATGGATGGAAGGTGAACGAAAAGAAAAGTTCACTCGTTCCACTCACAAGAGTTCCCTTCCTGGGGACTTTTATAGATTCTGTAGAAATGAAGATTTACCTGACAGAGGACAGGTTAACAAGACTTCAAAGTGCTTGCCGCACCCTTCATTCCATTCAACACCCGTCAGTGGCTCAATGCATGGAGGTAATCGGCTTAATGGTAGCGGCAATGGACATAGTACCCTTTGCACGCTTACACCTCAGACCACTGCAACTGTGCATGCTAAGTCAGTGGAATGGGGATTACTCAGACTTATCCCCTTCTCTGAATCTGGATCAAGAGACCAGAAATTCTCTTCTATGGTGGCTTTCTCGGCCACATCTGTCCAGGGGGATGCCATTCAGCAGACCAGACTGGACAATTGTAACAACAGACGCCAGCCTTCTAGGTTGGGGTGCCGTCTGGAATTCTCTGAAGGCTCAGGGACAATGGAGTCAGGAGGAGAGTCTCCTGCCAATAAACATTCTGGAATTGAGAGCAGTTCTCAATGCCCTCCTGGCTTGGCCCCAGTTGACAACTCGGGGGTTCATCAGGTTTCAGTCGGACAACATCACGACTGTAGCTTACATCAACCATCAGGGAGGGACAAGAAGCTCCCTAGCTATGATGGAAGTATCAAAGATAATTTGCTGGGCAGAGTCTCACTCTTGCCACCTGTCAGCAATCCACATCCCGGGAGTGGAGAACTGGGAGGCGGATTTCTTAAGTCGTCAGACTTTTCATCCGGGGGAGTGGGAACTTCATCCGGAGGTCTTTGCCCAAATACTTCGACGTTGGGGCAAACCAGAGATAGATCTCATGGCGTCTCGACAGAACGCCAAGCTTCCTCGTTACGGGTCCAGATCCAGGGATCCAGGAGCAGTCCTGATAGATGCTCTGACAGCACCTTGGGACTTCAGGATGGCTTACGTGTTTCCACCCTTCCCGTTGCTTCCTCGATTGATTGCCAGAATCAAACAAGAGAGAGCATCAGTGATTCTAATAGCACCTGCGTGGCCACGCAGGACTTGGTATGCAGACCTGGTGGACATGTCATCCTGTCCACCTTGGTCTCTACCTCTGAAACAGGACCTTCTGATACAGGGTCCCTTCAAACATCAAAATCTAACTTCTCTGAAGCTGACTGCTTGGAAATTGAACGCTTGATTTTATCAAGACGTGGATTTTCTGAGTCAGTTATTGATACCTTAATACAGGCTAGGAAACCTGTTACCAGAAAGATTTACCATAAGATATGGCGTAAATACCTATATTGGTGTGAATCCAAAGGTTACTCTTGGAGTAAGGTTAGGATTCCTAGGATATTGTCTTTTCTACAAGAAGGTTTAGAAAAGGGTTTATCTGCTAGTTCATTAAAGGGACAGATCTCAGCTCTGTCCATTCTGTTACACAAACGTCTGTCAGAAGTTCCTGACGTCCAGGCTTTTTGTCAGGCTTTGGCCAGGATTAAGCCTGTGTTTAAAACTGTTGCTCCACCATGGAGTTTAAACCTTGTTCTTAATGTTTTACAGGGCGTTCCGTTTGAACCCCTTCATTCCATTGATATAAAGTTGTTATCTTGGAAAGTTCTATTTTTAATGGCTATTTCCTCGGCTCGAAGAGTCTCTGAATTATCAGCCTTACATTGTGATTCTCCTTATTTGATTTTTCATTCGGATAAGGTAGTCCTGCGTACTAAACCTGGGTTCTTACCTAAGGTAGTTACTAACAGGAATATCAATCAAGAGATTGTTGTTCCTTCTTTATGCCCAAATCCTTCTTCAAAGAAGGAACGTCTACTGCACAACCTGGATGTAGTCCGTGCTCTAAAATTTTACTTACAGGCAACTAAGGAATTTCGACAAACGTCTTCTCTGTTTGTCATTTACTCTGGGCAGAGGAGAGGTCAAAAAGCTTCCGCTACCTCTCTTTCTTTTTGGCTTCGTAGCATAATTCGTTTAGCTTATGAGACTGCTGGACAGCAGCCTCCTGAAAGAATTACAGCTCATTCTACTAGAGCTGTGGCTTCCACTTGGGCCTTCAAGAATGAGGCCTCTGTTGAACAGATTTGCAAGGCTGCAACTTGGTCTTCGCTTCATACTTTTTCCAAATTTTCCAAATTTGACACTTTTGCTTCATCGGAGGCTATTTTTGGGAGAAAGGTTCTTCAGGCAGTGGTTCCTTCTGTATAAAGAGCCTGCCTATCCCTCCCGTCATCCGTGTACTTTTGCTTTGGTATTGGTATCCCAGAAGTAATGATGACCCGTGGACTGATCACACTTAACAGAAGAAAACATAATTTATGCTTACCTGATAAATTCCTTTCTTCTGTAGTGTGATCAGTCCACGGCCCGCCCTGTTTTTAAGGCAGGTAAATATTTTTTAATTTATACTCCAGTCACCACTTCACCCTTGGCTTTTCCTTTCTCGTTGGTCCTTGGTCGAATGACTGGGAGTGACGTAGAGGGGAGGAGCTATATGCAGCTCTGCTGGGTGAATCCTCTTGCACTTCCTGTTGGGGAGGAGTAATATCCCAGAAGTAATGATGACCCGTGGACTGATCACACTACAGAAGAAAGGAATTTATCAGGTAAGCATAAATTATGTTTTTTATTATTCAATCAAGAGTTTGTTATTTTGAAATAGTGCTGGTATGTACTATTTACTCAAACAGAAAAGAGATGAAGATTTCTGTTTGTATGAGGAAAATGATTTTAGCAACCGTCACTAAAATCCATGGCTGTTCCACACAGGACTGTTGAGAGCAATTAACTTCAGTTGGGGGAACAGTGAGCAGTCTCTTGCTGCTTGAGGTATGACACATTCTAACAAGACGATGTAATGCTGGAAGCTGTCATTTTCCCTATGGGATCCGGTAAGCCATGTTTATTACGATCGTAAATAAGGGCTTCACAAGGGCTTATTAAGACTGTAGACTTTTTCTGGGCTAAATCGATCATATTTAACACATATTTAGCCTTGAGGAATCATTTAATCTGGGTATTTTTTGTAAAATAATATCGGCAGGCACTGTTTTAGACACTTTATTCTATAGGGACTTTCCCTAATCATAGTCAGAGCCTCATTTTCGCGCCGGTATGGCGCACTTGTTTTTGAGAACAGCATGGCATGCAGCTGCATGTGTGTGGAGCTCTGATACATAGAAAAGTCTTTCTGAAGGCATCATTTGGTATCGTATTCCCATTTGGGCTTGGTTGGGTCTCAGCAAAGCAGATTCCAGGGACTGTAAAGGGGTTAAATATAAAAACGGCTCCGGTTCCGTTATTTTAAGGGTTAAAGCTTCCAAATTTGGTGTGCAATACTTTTAAGGCTTTAAGTCACTGTGGTGAAAATTTGGTGAATTTTGAACAATTCCTTCATGTTTTTTCGCAATTGCAGTAATAAAGTGTGTTCAGTTTAAAATTTAAAGTGACAGTAACGGTTTTATTTTAAAACGTTTTTTGTACTTGGTTATCAAGTGTATGCCTGTTTAACATGTCTGAACTACCAGATAGACTGTGTTCTGAATGTGGGGAAGCCAGAATTCCTATTCATTTAAATAAATGTGATTTATGTGACAATGACAATGATGCCCAAGATGATTCCTCAAGTGAGGGGAGTAAGCATGGTACTGCATCATTCCCTCCTTCGTCTACACGAGTCTTGCCCACTCAGGAGGCCCCTAGTACATCTAGCGCGCCAATACTCCTTACTATGCAACAATTAACGGCTGTAATGGATAATTCTGTCAAAAACATTTTAGCCAAAATGAACACTTATCAGCGTAAGCGCGACTGCTCTGTTTTAGATACTGAAGAGTATGACGACGCTGATAATTATATTTCTGAAGGGCCCCTAACCCAGTCTGATGGGGCCAGGGAGGTTTTGTCTGAGGGAGAAATTACTGATTCAGGGAACATTTCTCAACAAGCTGAACCTGATGTGATTACATTTTAATTTAAGTTGGAACATCTCCGCATTCTGCTTAAGGAGGTATTATCCACTCTGGATGATTGTGACAAGTTGGTCATCCCAGAGAAACTATGTAAAATGGACAAGTTCCTAGAGGTGCCGGGGCTCCCAGAAGCTTTTCCTATACCCTAGCGGGTGGCGGACATTGTTAATAAAGAATGGGAAAGGCCCGGTATTCCTTTCGTCCCTCCCCCCATATTTAAAAAATTGTTTCCTATGGTCGACCCCAGAAAGGACTTATGGCAGACAGTCCCCAAGGTCGAGGGAGCGGTTTCCACTTTAAACAAACGCACCACTATACCCATAGAGGATAGTTGTGCTTTCAAAGATCCTATGGATAAATAATTAGAAGGTTTGCTTAAGAAAATGTTTGTTCAGCAGGGTTACCTTCTACAACCAATTTCATGCATTGTCCCTGTCGCTACAGCCGCATGTTTCTGGTTCGATGAGCTGATAAAGGCGGTCGATAGTGATTCACCTCCTTATGAGGAGATTATGGACAGAATCAATGCTCTCAAATTGGCTAATTCTTTCACCCTAGACGCCACTTTGCAATTGGCTAGGTTAGCGGCTAAGAATTCAGGGTTTGCTATTGTGGCGCGCAGAGCGCTTTGGTTGAAATCTTGGTCGGCCGATGCGTCTTACAAGAACAAGCTACTTAACATTCCTTTCAAGGGGAAAACGCTGTTTGGCCCTGACTTGAAAGAGATTATCTCTGATATCACTGGGGGTAAGGGCCACGCCCTTCCTCAGGATCGGCCTTTCAAGGCAAAAAATAAACCTAATTTTCGTCCCTTTCGTTGAAACGGACCAACCCAAAGTGCTACGTCCTCTAAGCAAGAGGGTAATACTTCTCAAGCCAAGCCAGCTTGGAGACCAATGCAAGGCTGGAACAAGGGAAAGCAGGCCAAGAAACCTGCCACTGCTACCAAGACAGCATGAAATGTTGGCCCCCGATCCGGGACCGGATCTGGTGGGGGGCAGACTCTCTCTCTTCGCTCTGGCTTGGGCAAGAGATGTTCTGGATCCTTGGGCGCTAGAAATAGTCTCCCAAGGTTATCTTCTGGAATTCAAGGGACTTCCCCCAAGGGGGAGGTTCCACAGGTCTCAGTTGTCTTCAGACCACATAAAAAGACAGGCATTCTTTCATTGTGTAGAAGACCTGTTTAAAATGGGAGTGATTCATCCTGTTCCATTAAGAGAACAAGGGATGGGGTTCTACTCCAATCTGTTCATAGTTCCCAAAAAAAGAGGGAACGTTCAGACCAATCTTAGATCTCAAGATCTTAAACAAGTTTCTCAAGGTTCCATCGTTCAAGATGGAAACCATTCGAACTATTCTTCCTTCCATCCAGGAAGGTCAATTTATGACCACGGTGGATTTAAAGGATGCGTATCTACATATTCCTATCCACAAGGAACATCATCGGTTCCTAAGGTTCGCATTCCTGGACAAACATTACCAGTTCGTGGCACTTCCTTTCGGATTAGCCACTGCTCCAAGGATTTTCACAAAGGTACTAGGGTCCCTTCTAGCTGCGCTAAGACCAAGGGGCATTGCTGTAGTACCTTACTTGGACGACATTCTGATTCAAGCGTCGTCCATTCCTCAAGCAAAGGCTCACACGGACATTGTCCTGGCCTTTCTCAGATCTCACGGATGGAAAGTGAACGTGGAAAAGAGTTCTCTATCTCCGTCAACAAGGGTTCCCTTCTTGGGAACAATAATAGACTCCTTAGAAATGAGGATTTTCCTGACAGAGGCCAGAAAAACAAAGCTTCTGGACTCTTGTCGGATACTTCATTCCGTTCCTCTTCCTTCCATAGCTCAGTGCATGGAAGTGATCGGGTTGATGGTAGCGGCAATGGACATAGTTCCTTTTGCGCGCATTCATCTAAGACCATTACAACTGTGCATGCTCAGTCAGTGGAATGGGGACTATACAATGACATTCCGCAGACCAGAGTGGGTCATTGTCACGACCGACGCCAGTCTGATGGGCTGGGGCGCGGTCTGGGGATCCCTGAAAGCTCAGGGTCTTTGGTCTCGGGAAGAATCTCTTCTACCGATAAATATTCTGGAACTGAGAGCGATATTCAATGCTCTCAAGGCTTGGCCTCAGCTAGCGAGGGCCAAGTTCATACGGTTTCAATCAGACAACATGACAACTGTTGCGTACATCAACCATCAGGGGGGAACAAGGAGTTCCCTAGCGATGGAAGAAGTGACCAAAATCATTCTATGGGCGGAGTCTCACTCCTGCCACCTGTCTGCTATCCACATCCCAGGAGTGGAAAATTGGGAAGCGGATTTTCTGAGTCGTCAGACATTGCATCCGGGGGAGTGGGAACTCCATCCGGAAATTTTTGCCCAAGTCACTCAGCTGTGGGGCATTCCAGACATGGATCTGATGGCCTCTCGTCAGAACTTCAAAGTTCCTTGCTACGGGTCCAGATCCAGGGATCCCAAGGCGGCTCTAGTGGATGCACTAGTAGCACCTTGGACCTTCAAACTAGCTTATGTGTTCCCGCCGTTTCCTCTCATCCCCAGGCTGGTAGCCAGGATCAATCAGGAGAGGGCGTCGGTGATCTTGATAGCTCCTGCGTGGCCACGCAGGACTTGGTATGCAGATCTGGTGAATATGTCATCGGCTCCACCTTGGAAGCTACCTTTTAGACGAGACCTTCTTGTTCAGGGTCCGTTCGAACATCCGAATCTGGTTTCACTCCAGCTGACTGCTGGGAGATTGAACGCTTGATCTTATCGAAGCGAGGGTTCTCAGATTCTGTTATCGATACTCTTGTTCAGGCCAGAAAGCCTGTAACTAGACAGATTTACCACAAAATTTGGAAAAAATATATCTGTTGGTGTGAATCTAAAGGATTCCCTTGGGACAAGGTTAAGATTCCTAGGATTCTATCCTTCCTTCAAGAAGGATTGGAAAAAGGATTATCTGCAAGTTCCCTGAGGGGACAGATTTCTGCCTTGTCTGTGTTACTTCACAAAAAGCTGGCAGCTGTGCCAGATGTTCAAGCCTTTGTTCAGGCTCTGGTTAGAATTAAGCCTGTTTACAAACCTTTGACTCAATTTGGTTTTTTCAGTTCTTCAGGGGGTTCCGTTTGAACCCTTACATTCCGTTGATATTAAGTTATTATCTTGGAAAGTTTTGTTTTTAGTTGCAATTTCTTCTGCTAGAAGAGTTTCAGAATTATCTGCTCTGCAGTGTTCTCCTCCTTATCTGGTGTTCCATGCAGATAAGGTGGTTTTTACGTACTAAACCTGGTTTTCTTCCAAAAGTTGTTTCTAACAAAAACATTAACCAGGAGATTATCGTACCTTCTCTGTGTCCGAAATCAGTTTCAAAGAAGGAACGATTGTTGCACAATTTGGATGTTGTTCGCGCTCTAAAATTCTATTTAGATGCTACAAAGGATTTTAGACAAACATCTTCCTTGTTTGTTGTTTATTCCGGTAAAAGGAGAGGTCAAAGAGCAACTTCTACCTCTCTCTCTTTTTGGATTAAAAGCATCATCAGATTGGCTTATGAGACTGCCGGACGGCAGCCTCCCGAAAGAATCACAGCTCATTCCACTAGGGCTGTGGCTTCCACATGGGCCTTCAAGAACGAGGCTTCTGTTGATCAGATATGTAGGGCAGCGACTTGGTCTTCACTGCACACTTTTACCAAATTTTACAAGTTTGATACTTTTGCTTCTTCTGAGGCTATTTTTGGGAGAAAGGTTTTGCAAGCCGTGGTGCCTTCCATTTAGGTGACCTGATTTGCTCCCTCCCTTCATCCGTGTCCTAAAGCTTTGGTATTGGTTCCCACAAGTAAGGATGACGCCGTGGACCGGACACACCTATGTTGGAGAAAACAGAATTTATGTTTACCTGATAAATTACTTTCTCCAACGGTGTGTCCGGTCCACGGCCCGCCCTGGTTTTTTTATTCAGGTCTGATCATTTATTTTCTTTAACTACAGTCACCACGGTACCATATGGTTTCTCCTATGCAAATATTCCTCCTTAACGTCGGTCGAATGACTGGGGTAGGCGGAGCCTAGGAGGGATCATGTGACCAGCTTTGCTGGGCTCTTTGCCATTTCCTGTTGGAAGAGAATATCCCCACAAGTAAGGATGACGCCGTGGACCGGACACACCGTTGGAGAAAGTAATTTATCAGGTAAACATAAATTCTGTTTTTAGTACTGGCAGAATTTCTGCCAGTACTTAAGATGGCGGAGACAATTGTCGGGTGGGGGAGGGAAGAGAGCTGTTTGGGAGGGATCAGGGGGTGGGATGTTTCAGGTGGGAGGCTGATTTATACACTAAAGCTAAAATTAACCCTTCAAGCTCCCTACAAGCTACCTAATTATATATGTCTGCTATTTCTGAACAAAGGGGATTCCAGAGAAGCATTTACAACCATTTGTGCCATAATTGCACAAGCTATTTGTAAATAATTTCAGTGAGAAACCCAAAGTTAGTGAAAAACTTTTTTTTTTTATTTGATCGCATTTGGCGGTGAAATGGTGGCATGAAATATATCAAAATTGACCTAGATCAATACTTTGGGTTGTCTACTACACTAAAGCTAAAATTAACCCTACAAGCTACCTAATTAACCCCTTCACTGCTGGGCCTAATACAAATGTGGTGCGCAGTGGCATTTAGCGGCCTTCTAATTACCAAAAAGCAATGCCAAAGCCATATATGTCTGCTATTTATGAACAAAGGGGATGCCAGAGAAGCATATACAACCATTTGTGCCATAATTGCACAAGTTGTTTTGAAATAATTTCAGTGAGAAACCTAATATTTGTGAAAAAGTGAACTATTTTATTTATTTATTTTTATCGCATTTAGCAGTGAAATGGTGGGATGTCTACTAAAAAAAAATATACATGTCAAGGGATATTCAGGGATTCCAGACAGATATCAGTGTTCCAATGTAACTAGTGCTAATTTTGAAAATAGCTATTAGCTAAGTGCTTTTTGTACTTATTGCCCTATAACTTGCAAAAAAAGCAAAGAAAATGTAAATATTGGGTATTTCTAAACTCAGGACAAAATTTAGAAACTATTTAGCATGGTTGTTTTTTTGGTGGTTATAGATGTGTAACAGATTTTGGGGGTCAAAGTTAGAAAAAGTGTGTTTTTTTTTTTTTTTTTTTTTTTTTTTTCATCATATTTTTATATATATATATTTTTTTTTATGGTAAATTATAAGATATGATGAAAATAATGGTATCTTTAGAAAGTCCATTTAATGGCGAAAAAAACGGTATATGTGTGGGTACAGTAAATGAGTAAGAGGAAAATTACAGCTAAACACAAACACCGCAGAAATGTAAAAATAGCCCTGGTCCTTAAAGGGACAGTATACACATTTTCATATAACTGCATGTAATAGACACTACTATAAAGAATAAGATGCACAGATACTGATATAAAAATGCAGTATAAAACTGTTTAAAAACTTACTTAGAAGCTGTCAGTTTGGCTCTGTTGAAAAGGTAGCTGGAAAGCCCACTGCAAGTGGGAAATAAGACACTCCCCCCTCCCCCTTTCTTTTGCATATGAAAAGACCCTTTAGACAAATAGGAGCAAGCTGGAGAAGGTAGCCGACGGTATTCACATAAAACTTTGGGGCTTGGTTAGGAGTCTGAAAATCAGAGCAATGTTATTTAAAAATAAGCAAAACTATACATTTTATTTAAAAAAAAAAAACCTTTATGGGCTATATAAATAGATCATCTACAAAACATTTATGCAAAGAAAAAATGAGTGTATAATGGCCCTTTAAGGGAAAGAAATTGAAAAATGACCTTGTCCTTAAGGGGTTAAAGGGACATGAAACCCAAATTTTCTCTTTCATGATTCCGATAGTGTATGTGATTTCAAACAACTTTCCAGTTTACTTCTATTATCTAATTTGCTTTGTTCTCTTGATATAATTTGTTGAATAAAATATATAGGTAGGCTCAGGAGCTGCCGATTGGTGGCTGCAGATATATGCTTAATCTTACTAGCTCTTAGTAATGCATTGCTTCCTCAACAAAGGATAACAATAGAATGAAGCAAATTAGGTAAAATAAGTTCTAAAATAGTATTCTGTATCTGATTCATTAAAGAAAGATTTTGGGTTTCATGTCCCTTTTAAGCATTCTGACATTTCTTTGTTGCTTACATGCAAGTGAGCTCTATTCCCACAACTCTGCAAATTAAAAATGTTTGCAGCCAGAGGTGAAATTCCACAGTGGTTATTGTTAACCATTTCCTCATAATATAGTGTACTAAGTAATAAACAAATGATTGTTTTCATTTTTTTTTTTTCTATCAATAGAACATAAACATTTTTACAGATGCACGCAGCGATAAGATTCTTGATAATCCTATCCATAAATAATTACAACTATGGTAACTAGCCAATAGAATACCTGCTTAAATGTCCTTTTCAATAGATGGATTGCTTCTTTTTTTGTTTTCAAATGGTTAGGTGGTTGGGAGAGCAATGTGTGTGGCAATGTTAAATGTAAAAAGAAAATACATAATTATAGGGATAGAAAGGTCAACAATGGAATGTGCATAAATTCATTTAAACAGAAGCATTTTGCAATATACTTAGCAAAAATGCTTCTAGTAAACGTTATTACAGTTTCTGCAGCATATGCTACAGGTGAACGGGTAGTGGTGAAAATGAAAGCTCTGGCTACTTTAAGTGAGATGGTAGTCAGAAAGAGGACATAGGTTGGTGAACTACGAAAAGAAAAAAAGTGGCTAAAAATTAGGCATGCAGCTTTGGAGGTTTTGGATGCCTCTGAATGCGGAAGAAGGCAGCCAATCATGGCGTTCAGCTCTTGAGAGCTGGGGTTTTGCTTGTGAAAGTGCAACACACTAAGATCTGTGCAAATCCAGATCTTAGTGTGTTCTCTCACAAGAAGAAATCTGGTTTTGAATAAAGCCAAAAGCAATGAGCAGACGCCTTCTTCTGCATTCAGAGGCATCCAAAACCTCCCAATGCACATGCCTACTGAAAATCAAGTCAAGCAAGTGGTGACCTTGTTATATGAGGGGAGAACTCAATTCATTGACAAAAGGAAGAGGTAATCTGGAGTAGCTTTGACACACCAGGGGCAGTAAGATTGTAAATAAGGATACTGAAATCAACAGGGCCAGCAATGTGATCATGATGTTTGGGGGTGAACAAGGAGAGAGAGGGGTAAGAATAAGTGAATCACATGAGCTTAAAAAGAGAACATTAAGGAAGAAATGGGTAGTAAGGGTTGAAAGGTACAGTGTTTAGAGTGTAGGATGCCAACACTACCTCTTTATTTGGGATCAGGCCACAGATGATATGGCAGCAGGGGAGATGAAAAAGTAATGGATAGCAAGGAGCTTGTTGCAGACAGAGCAAGGGTTCCAAAGACCCCTGAGTACTGCATAAAGGGACAGTAAAGTGACAAACTTAAATGGAATTGATAGAACATGCAGTTTCCATTTTTCAAGTGTACTTCCATTTTGGATTTTGCTTAGTTATCTTAGTATCCTTTAACCCCTTAAGGACCGGGCACTTCAGACAAAAACTTCCCCAAAAGACCAGAGCATGTTTGCCTTCACTACATTTAAACAGAAATAGAGTGCTTTTTTTTTTTTTACCTATCAAAACTATATATTTTTTTTTTTAGTTAGTAGACAACCCAAAGTATTGATCTAGGCCCATTTTGGTATATTTTATGCCACCATTTAACCGCCAAATGCGATCAAATAAAACAAAAAAATCGTTAACTTTTTCACAGCTTTAGGTTTCTCACTGAAATGATTTACAAACAGCTTGTGCAATCATGGCACAAATGGTTGTAAATGCTTCTCTGGGATCCCTTTTGTTCAGAAATAGCAGACCTATATGGCTTTGGCATTGCTTTTATGTAATAAGGCGGCCGCTAAATGCCGCCGCACCACACTTGTATTATGCCCAGCAGTGAAGGGGTTAATTAGGTAGCTTCTAGGGTTAATTTTTAGCTTTAGTGTTGAGATCAGCCTCCCACTTGACACATCCCATCCCCTGATCCCTCCCTGACCCCTCTCAAACAGCTTTCTTCCCTCCCCACCCCCCAAAGGTCATCCCATCTTAAGTACTGGCAGAAAGTCTGCCAGTATAAAAAGAAAGTTTCTCCTGTTAAGTGTGGTCAGTCCACGGGTCATCATTACTTCTGGGATATTATCTCCTCCCCTACAGGAAGTGCAAGAGGATTCACCCAGCAGAGCTGCTATATAGCTCCTCCCCTCTACGTCACCTCCAGTCATTCTCTTGCACCCAACGAATAGATAGGATGTGTGAGAGGACTGTGGTGATTTTAATTAGTTTATTACCTTCAATCAAAAGTTTGTTATTTTATTATAGCACCGGAGTGTGTTATTTATTCTCTGGTAGAATTTGAAGAAGAATCTACCTGAGTTTTTCTATGATTTTAGCCGGAGTAGTTAAGATCATATTGCTGTTTCTCGGCCATCTGAGGAGAGGTAAACTTCAGATCAGGGGACAGCGGGCAGATTAATCTGCAAAGAGGTATGTAGCAGTTTATTATTTTCTGACATGGAATTGATGAGAAAATCCTGCCATACCGTTATAATGTAAACTCAGCCTTAAATGCAGTAGATGTAGCTGGTATCAGGCTGTCATGTATGTATATTTCACACTTCAGTATTCTGGGGAATGGTACTTCACTGGATTTATACTGTATGCATAGACTTAACCTAATTTGCAGGGACTTGCAATAGGTTTTAAATAACAATTTATTGAGGTTAAACGTTTTTTTGCTGGCATGTAAAATCGTTTATTTCTCTGAGGTACTGGGTGAAAAAATGTTTTGGGCACTATTTTTTCCACTTGGCAATAGTTCCTTTCGTAATTTCAAAGCAGGAACAGCATCAACTTCCTCTGCACCAAAACAGGAAGGAGCTGTTGCTCGCTACAGACAAGGCTGGAAACCTAACCAGTCCTGGAACAAGGGCAAGCAGGCCAGGAAACCTGCTGCTGCCCCTAAGACAGCATGAATCGAGGGCCCCCGATCCGGGACCGGATCTAGTAGGGGGCAGACTTTCTCTCTTCGCCCAGGCTTGGGCAAGAGATGTTCAGGATCCCTGGGCGTTAGAGATCATATCTCAGGGATACCTTCTGGACTTCAAATCCTCTCCCCCAAGAGGGAGATTTCATCTGTCAAGGTTGTCAACAAACCAAATAAAGAAAGAAGCGTTCCTACGCTGCGTACAAGATCTTTTATTAATGGGAGTGATCCATCCAGTTCCGCGGTCAGAACAAGGACAAGGGTTTTACTCAAATCTGTTTGTAGTTCCCAAAAAAGAGGGAACTTTCAGGCCAATCTTGGATTTAAAGATCCTAAACAAATTCCTAAGAGTTCCATCGTTCAAGATGGAAACTATTCGAACAATTTTGCCCATGATCCAAGAGGGTCAGTACATGACCACAGTGGATTTAAAGGATGCTTACCTTCACATACCGATTCACAGAAATCATTACCGGTATCTAAGGTTTGCCTTTCTAGACAGGCATTACCAGTTTGTAGCTCTTCCATTCGGATTGGCTACGGCTCCAAGAATCTTCACAAAGGTTCTGGGTACTCTTCTGGCGGTACTAAGACCGCGAGGAATTTCGGTAGCTCCGTACCTAGACGACATTCTGATACAAGCTTCAAGCTTTCAAACTGCCAAGTCTCATACAGAGTTAGTACTGGCATTTCTAAGGTCGCATGGATGGAAGGTGAACGAAAAGAAGAGTTCTCTCTTTCCACTCACAAGAGTTCCCTTCTTGGGGACTCTGATAGATTCTGTAGAAATGAAGATTTACCTGACAGAAGACAGGTTAACAAAGCTTCAAAATGCATGCCGTGTCCTTCATTCCATTCAACACCCGTCAGTAGCTCAATGCATGGAGGTGATCGGCTTAATGGTAGCGGCAATGGACATAGTACCTTTTGCACGCCTACATCTCAGACCGCTGCAATTGTGCATGCTAAGTCAGTGGAATGGGGATTACTCAGATTTGTCCCCCACTCTGAATCTGAATCAAGAGACCAGAAATTCTCTTCTATGGTGGCTTTATCGGCCACACCTGTCCAGGGGGATGCCATTCAGCAGGCCGGACTGGACAATTGTAACAACAGACGCCAGCCTACTAGGTTGGGGCGCTGTCTGGAATTCTCTGAAGGCTCAGGGACTATGGAATCAGGAGGAGAGTCTCCTTCCAATAAACATTCTGGAATTGAGAGCAGTTCTCAATGCCCTTCTGGCTTGGCCCCAGTTAACAACTCGGGGGTTCATCAGGTTTCAGTCGGACAACATCACGACTGTAGCTTACATCAACCATCAGGGAGGGACAAGAAGCTCCCTAGCAATGATGGAAGTATCAAAGATAATTCGCTGGGCAGAGTCTCACTCTTGCCACCTGTCTGCAATCCACATCCCGGGAGTGGATAACTGGGAGGCGGATTTCTTAAGTCGTCAGACTTTTCATCCGGGGGAGTGGGAACTTCATCCGGAGGTCTTTGCCCAGATACTTCGACGTTGGGGCAAACCAGAGATAGATCTCATGGCATCTCGTCAGAACGCCAAGCTTCCTCGCTACGGGTCCAGATCCAGGGATCCGGGAGCGGTTTTGATAGATGCTTTGACAGCACCTTGGACCTTCGGGATGGCTTATGTGTTTCCACCCTTCCCGATGCTTCCTCGATTGATTGCCAGAATCAAACAGGAGAGAGCATCAGTGATTCTAATAGCACCTGCATGGCCACGCAGGACTTGGTATGCAGATCTAGTGGACATGTCATCCTGTCCGCCTTGGTCTCTACCTCTGAAACAGGACCTTCTGATCCAGGGTCCATTCAAACATCAAAATCTAACTTCTCTGAAGCTGACTGCTTGGAAATTGAACGCTTGATTTTATCAAAACGTGGGTTTTCTGAGCCAGTTATTGATACCTTAATACAGGCTAGGAAGCCTGTTACCAGAAGGATTTACCATAAAATATGGCGTAAATACTTATATTGGTGCGAATCCAAGAGTTACTCATGGAGTAAGGTTAGGATTCCAAGGATATTGTCTTTTCTACAAGAAGGTTTAGAAAAGGGGTTATCCGCTAGTTCTTTAAAGGGACAGATTTCAGCTCTGTCCATTCTTTTACACAAACGTCTGTCAGAAGTTCCGGACGTTCAAGCTTTTTGTCAGGCTTTAGCTAGGATCAAGCCTGTGTTTAAAACTGTTGCTCCGCCATGGAGTTTGAACTTAGTTCTTAATGTTTTACAGGGTGTTCCGTTTGAACCCCTTCATTCCATTGATATCAAGTTGTTATCTTGGAAAGTTCTGTTTTTAATGGCTATTTCCTCGGCTCGAAGAGTCTGAGTTATCTGCCTTACATTGTGATTCTCCTTATCTGATTTTTCATTCTGACAAGGTAGTTCTGCGTACTAAACCTGGGTTCCTACCTAAGGTGGTCACTAACAGGAATATCAATCAAGAGATCGTTGTTCCATCTTTGTGTCCTAATCCTTCCTCGAAGAAGGAACGTCTGCTACACAATCTAGATGTAGTCCGTGCCCTGAAATTTTATCTACAGGCAACTAAGGATTTTCGTCAAACGTCTTCCCTGTTTGTCGTTTATTCTGGTCAGAGGAGAGGTCAAAAAGCTTCGGCTACCTCTCTCTCCTTTTGGCTTCGTAGCATAATACGATTAGCCTATGAGACTGCTGGACAGCAGCCTCCTGAAAGAATTACAGCTCATTCTACTAGAGCTGTGGCTTCCACTTGGGCCTTTAAGAATGAGGCTTCTGTTGAACAGATTTGCAAGGCTGCAACTTGGTCTTCTCTTCATACTTTTTCCAAATTTTACAAATTTGACACTTGCTTCTTCGGAGGCTGTTTTTGGGAGAAAGGTTCTTCAGGCAGTGGTTCCCTCCGTATAAAGAGCCTGCCTGTCCCTCCCGTCATCTGTGTACTTTTGCTTTGGTATTGGTATCCCAGAAGTAATGATGACCCGTGGACTGACCACACTTAACAGGAGAAAACAAAATTTATGCTTACCTGATAAATTCATTTCTCCTGTAGTGTGGTCAGTCCACGGCCCGCCCTGTTTTTTATGGCAGGCTAAATATTTTTTTGGATTATACTCCAGTCACCACTACACCCTTGGGCTTCTCCTTTCTCGTTGGTCCTTTGGTCGAATGACTGGAGGTGACTTAGAGGGGAGGAGCTATATAGCAGCTCTGCTGGGTAAATCCTCTTGCACTTCCTGTAGGGGAGGAGATAATATCCCAGAAGTAATGATGACCCGTGGACTGACCACACTACAGGAGAAATGAATTTATCAGGTAAGCATAAATTTTTTTTTTTTTGTTTGTTTTTTTAAGTGTTTTTTTTTTTTACTTTTAAACTAAATATTTTCTGCAGGGTAGTATCCCCCCTTACCTCCCTGAACCCTCCCCCCTCTACCTTTTTGCAGCCATCTTAGGTACTGGCAGCTGTCTGCCAGTACACAGTTTGCTGCAAAATAGGCAATTTAAAAAAAAAATATATATATTTTTTTTTTTATTTTTTTTTTTTAAGGGCATAAGGACCAGCATCATACAGGGTACGGTGCTGGTCATTAAGGGGTTAAAGAGTAATTCTAGGTGAGCTCAGGAGCATGCACTTCTCTAGCCATCTTGCAATATTTAAATCAATACAAATACAAAAAAGATATGCACAAATGAGTGAAATATAATAGTCACAGTCCACATATGAATCAAGTATGCAGTCACTTGTAAGCGGAGAGTAAGTTACCAGGTGAGACTTTAAAGTTGTATGCAATACCAAGATGACTTGTAAATGTCACTGAAAGGCAGGTATTATGAAAAACCATCCGCTAGCTCTGTTACAGGTGATAACAAATAGAAACCACCAGACGCCCACTAAGAATTAAATAACAGGATTCAGCGTGAAGATAAACCAGAGACATGTGTGCATCCTGAAATAACCCACCGCTAGCTCTGTTAAGGGTAGTATAAAGCAAAGAAACACACCCACCGCCCTCTCAGGGCTAATAACAGGATTCAGCGTGAGGGTAAGTTCCAGGTGAGTAATAAGAACAAAGTCCGCTGCCGAACAACACTTCACTCACCTGGTAAGAAGATACTGCAGACTCCAAATAGCACTCTGTGTATACGCTATTCACTCGTGTATCCAGTAGTGAGGCGGAATCCCCATCTCTCGGTAGCTAACGCTTTACTCTGCATACCATGTGACTGGACTATGACCAAATTTGTGTCAAGGAACGCCTTTGCGAACATGCAGCTGTGCCGTACTTGCCAAAAAAGCAAAATTTTCAGCTCATCCGTCTCACGCTTACGGCAAAGTGCGTGCCAGAACAGGGCTTTTTTGATCAGCAACAAGTCCGGCTATGATCCAAAAAACTGTGCCTTAAAATCCAATGCTTGTATAGTGAAAGTTATTTGTAACCCCAAGGGCTAAGGCTTCAATATAGAGTAGTAGACAACCCACTGTCCACAAGACAAATGCAACAAAATAATAAAGTTCCAAAAGAGAAGCCTTTAAACGACAACTTGTAGCTTTATTCCAGTTTAAAACAGGACGTGTGAATAAAATTTATGGCAGAGCAAAGTCTGACCGGTTTCGGTCTTCCAGACCGTAATCAGTCTATTTTTTTTTTTTATTTTGTTGCATTTAAATCAATAGTATACATAGTTGCAAACACTGCTGCCGTAGACTGCTATAGCCACTTGCACACACCTATCATCCTTTGTTGAAGACTAAATCTAGGTAGGCTATCAAGAGAACAAAGTAAATTTGATAATACAAGTAAACTGGAAAGTTGTACGCTCCATCTGAATCATTAAAACCAGAAAACATTTAGACAGAGTAGCTCTTATAGATAATAAGCATAAGACAATGACATCTTTAAACAAAAAACAATCAAAAAGTCAGTCCATTTTGCATACTTATTTTTTTGCTGACACTTACTAGCTTTGTTACTTAAAGGGACACTCAATCAAAATTAAACTTTCATTATTCAGATAGAGCATGCCATTTAAACAACTTTCTAATTTACTTCCAATAACAAAATGTGCACAGTCTTCTTATATTTAAACTTTGAGTCACCAGCTCCTACTGAGCATGTGCAAGAATAAGTGTGTATGCCTTTGTTAATGGCTGATGGCTGTCACATGGTACAGGGGGAGTGGAAAAAGACAACTTTTAAAATTGTCAGAAAGAAAATCTACTACTCATTTGAAGTTCAGACTAAGTGCTATTAAATTGTCTTGTTATCTTGCATTTATTGATTATGCAAATCTACTGTGTTGACTGGTCCTTTAAAAGGGACAGGAAACCCCAAAATTGTCTTTCATGATTTAGATATAACATACAATTTTAAATAACTTTCAAATTTACTTCATTATCTTGTTATGCTTTGCTAAAGGAACATCAATGCACTATTGGCAGATAGCTGAACCCATCATGTTAGCCAATCACAAAAGAGAAAATGTGTGCAGGCACCAAACAGCTAGCTCCCACTAGTGTAGGATATGTGCGTATTCTTTTTCAACAAGGCAAGCAAAAAGAATAAAACACATTTGACAATAGAAGTGAATTTAAAAGCGTCTTAAAATGACCTGCTCTATCTCAATCACGCAAGTTACATTTTGACTTTCCTATTCCTTTTAAAGTTGGGAATTCTGCGAAATGTTATATAGCAGGGCTCAGCAAATTTGTTACAACATTTTTGAAATGAGCGATTATATATTCTCTTGGCAATCGAATGTTAAATCCTGCAGTGCAGAGTTTAGGCTGGGCTAGGTCAGGTAGAGAGTTCAGGAAATGTGGGAGCTCTGAGTAGGATACCACTGTGTGTTAACTCATTAAAGGGACACTGAACCCACATTTTTTTTCTTTCGTTATTCAGATAGACCATGCAATTTTCCAGTCTATTCCTTTTATCAATTTTTCTTTGTTCTCTTGCTATCTTTATTTAAAAAATAAGGCATCTAAGCTTTTTTTGGTTAAGGACTCTGGACAGCACTTTTTTATTGGTTAATGAATTTATCCACCAATCAACAAGAACAACCCAGGTTATTCACCAAAAATGGTCCGGCATCTAAACTTTCATGCATTTCAAATAAAGATACCAAGAGAATGAAGAAATTTTGATAATAGGAGTAAATTAGAAAGTTGCTTAAAGGGACACTGAACCCAATTTTTTTTCTTTTGTGATTCAGATAGAGCATGACATTTTAAGCAACTTTCTAATTTACTCCTATTATGTTTTCTTCATTTTCTTGGTATGTTTGTTTGAAAAGCAAGAATGTAAGTTTAGATGCCGTCCCATTTTTGGTGAACAAGTGCTGTCCATGGTCTGAACCAAAAAAATAGCTGGCTCCTTAGCTTAGATGCCTTCTTTTTCAAATAAAGATAGCAAGAGAACCGAGAAATTGATAATAGAAGTAAATTAGAAAGTTGCTTAAAATTGAATCATGAAATAAAAAAAATTGTGTTCAGTGTCCCTTTAAAATCGTATGCTCTGAATCATGAAATAAAAAATGTGGGTTCAGTGTCTTTTTAATGCAGCATGAGTGTCTACATCCCTAAGGAACTACTTTGATGTTATTTTTCAAAACAATAGTGGAAAAAAAAAGTTAAACTAGTGTTAAAGGTACTGGATGTAAACATACCCTGATGTGAAATAAACCGTGCTGGAAAAATCTGCCTGATTCATAAGGTATAGGTTAGCTCAGGGGTTAACAGCAATAGTGTGTGTGTGTGTGTGTGTATATATTCCTACTAAGTGAAAGTAATGTTTGGGAGAGAGTTGTTAGACCATCTTATTAGCCATAACCTCCTAGTTTGTAGGTAAACTAAAGTAGTTGTGGACGATTAAGTATTCACAAATTCCATCTTTGTAGAATGTTGCAATATCCATAGTCACTAATATGTTACTGACAAGTAGCTCTGAAATACTTCCATGTAGTTTGATGGAAAAAGTTAGAGAAGCCTCTTTATGTATAATACACAAATACATTCAATGTTGTTATTTAACAAAAGTATTCAGAAAATGAATTAAAGGGATACTAAACCCAAATTTTTTCTTTTATGATTCGGATAGAGAATGCAATGTTAAGCAACTTTATAATTTACTCCTATTATCAATTTGTCTTCAGTCTCTTGGTATCTTTATTTGAAAAGCAGTAATAAAAGCTTAGGAGCCGATTGGTGGCTAAATGTAGCCACCAATCAGCAAGCGCTACCCAGGGTGCTAAACTAAAAATGGGCCGGCTCCTATGCTTAGATTCCTGCTTTTTCAAATAAACATAACAAGAGAACAAAGAAAAATTGATAATATGAGTAAATTAGAAAGTTGCTTAAAATTGCATGTTCTATCTGAATCATGAAAGAAAACATTTGGTTTTAGTGTCCCTTTAAAGCAGTTGACCATTCTTTCAAACATAACTGTACAGTAGAATTCTGTATATGCCCAAAAAGTGGAAAATCCTTGTGAGTTGTGCTCACTGTATGTAAGAAGTGACCTATGAAGGGATTGTATGTTTCCTAAAATAACATGCTCTATCTGAATCATGCAAGTTTAATTTTGACTTTCCTATCCCTTTTTTTTTCTTTTAATGGAATCAATTTTGTTGCTGAAGTGCCTGGCAAAATCTTGAGCTGAGAGAAAAGTTGTAGTAGGACGTGGGTGGAGAAGGGTATTGAAAGTGGAAAACAGATGTTTAAGGCTGGAAGAAAGAGTAGAGATAGGAATAGAGAAGTAATCTTGCTTAGATAGACTAAGGGCAGAACAATAGAAGTTCAAGATGAGAAAGTCAGCTGAACACTGAAGATTTTCTCAGTGTTGCTCAACAGTGCATAGCGTGATAAGTAATATACGCCTCTTAAAGGGAAGCAGGAGAAATCGAGGACAAAACCTGTGTCTTTCTGCATTGCAATGGTTAAAACACGGTTTCTCATCTCTGGTCCTCAATTACCTTCAAATTAATCTGTTTTAAGGGATTTCTTTACCTGTTCAAAGATGAGTTAGCCAGCCTAATTGAGACAATGGTTAGCCCACACAGCGCAAAACACTGAAGTATTTTTAGAAGTCAAACACAAATTATGTTGACTTTTTTTTATAAAAAGGGTAATATTTATTTTGTACATCATTTTAAACCTTTAGTTTCAACAATGCCTATTTAAAATGTAGCTGTTTGCATGTCTGCTTGCTGTGTCTGTGAAAACTTTTAAATGGATATCGAAATAAAGTGGACTTTTTAATTTGTATCTGCCTCTCCGCATTCATTACTACTTTGAATTGCTACTTTTTTGTTGCTGTTTTTGTGTGAAATCACGTTTCTTATAGGGGCATAGTGGAGAGCCCCTAGCAGGTTCAAGTTCACTGGTCTAAGCCAACGTCACAGTATCAGCATCACAACGAGAGTGCTTACCGTGGGTGAAGCGTTGTATCACAACTGGAACAAAGTTACAACAAACAGAGCGGGAGGATATCCGTGAAACTTATTCTCAGAGACAGTTCCTAGCCACGAACGGTAAGCCTTGTTATATATACTGACTAATTGTGGGATATTATAACTAACACCAGACAAACCGCTACAAGTGGGGCTCAGAGTGAGTCCTGTTTTAGGTACTCGGGCTACAAACTTACACACTGTAATAATATTGGTGCCTATTTAAAATGTAGCCTATGGGTTACTATGATCTAAAGACGTTATCACCTAGCAGAACTAATTTACTTTTTAATAGACCGGTATGGCAATGTATAAGAAAATTTTGAAAAAATATGTAATAATACATTGCTTGTATAGCTGTAGCTCTGCATATTGTGTATATATGTATGTATATATATATATATATATATATATATATATATATATATATATATATATATATATATATATATACAATCTCAATGTAGACATGGCTTTCAATGTAAAATATGAATATGGGTGCTGAAAAAGAATAAAAAAAAAAAAATCTCTTTTTGATATTTTATTGCCAATACATAAAAAGTATATTTTGAAGAAAGTAGGGAACATACATTCTGCAGGTTTTCAAAAACAAGTTACTAACTTACAAAAGCAGCCCTAGGCTTCTAAAAAACAAAGAATACCACAGTATCTATGTCCTTTGAGACTGGAGAAAAGAACACACAAGGATTAGTTCACAACTTGAGAAATCTTTGGACTTATGTTTCCTAAAGTTCATTTTATTGCTTATCATCCTACTTATATCTATGTGCACATAACGTCTAAGGGATATTTGGTCTGATATGCTTTATTTGTAGAGGAAATGACATTAATAAAGTTATTAAATAGCTGTATAAACATAAAATGCAGCTGCACAGAGACACAGAAAATAATGCAACAACTGAACCGGAAGCACTTTGATAAATAACTTCACAGCACTATTTAGTTCTTCAAAGTACAACAGGAAATAAACCTTTGTAGGTTCCTATTTGGCATAAGCACATGAACTATTAGCCTGCCCCCCCCCCTTCTTCTAACAGTGCTGGTACATTAAACTTGCTGCACATAGTCAGATGCAGACTTATCAACTTTGCATAACCTTGGGGTCAGTTTCGGGACCTAATACTGAAACTCGGAAACAGACCAAGTATTCAAGGCATGCAACCTGCCACAAACACATTAAACAGAGTCATTTATTTCCTATTTTATTGCTTACATTCATAACAAACACATACTGTTTAAGGATTTAAAGGGACACTCAACACCAGAATTGTTGTTGTTTTAAAAGATAGATAATCCCTTTATTACCCATTCCCCAGTTTTGCATAACCAACAAAGTTATAATAATACACTTTTTACCTCTGTGATTAACTTAAACATCTTCTGACAGCCCCCTGATCACATGACATTTTATTTATTATCTTTTGACTTTCATTTTAGTCAATTAGTGCAGTGTCTGCCACAATCCACGGGCGTGCTCACAATGTTATCTATAGGGTTTACCTGAACTAGCTCTCCCCTGCTGTGAAAAGCAAATTCAAAAGCATGTGATTAGAGGCAGCCTTCAAGGGCTTAGAAATTATCATGAGCCTTCCTAGGTCTAGCTTTCAACTAAGAATACCAAAAGAACAAAGAAATTTTTTTGATAAAAGTAAATTGGAAAGTTGTTTAAAATTACATGCCCTATTTGAAACATGAAAGTTTTTTTTTTTTTGGACTTGACTGTCCCTTTAACTCCTAAATAATTGAAATCATACACCACGGTTATCAGAGAAAGATGTCATTATAGTATTTCCCTTTAAGACAAAAAATAACTTCTTACACAACCCTAACTCTGTGCCTGAGACCTGCCCAAGGAAAAAAAAAACAAACCTTGTTTTGAAAAAGATATATATTTATTTATTTTTTGTCAAGAATGACCATAGATAATGAGGTATGAACCCATAAAATTGAAGTGCAAAAATAAAATGCTGTAAGCAACAGTGCAATAAAAAAGCTACAGTTAATGAAAAATAAAAGTCCAGGCACCAAAAATGCTAACGTTTTATTCTTCCAACTCCTGTGCTTCATAAAAAGTTGCACAGCCCTGCTATAAATACTACAAACTACGTCTGTTAGTTACCCCAGTGCTCGACAGGGCGCCTTAAAACTGGCCCTGATTTAGAGTCCCAAAGACATGGGTGTCTTTGTGACTCTAAATCAGGGACAGTTTTAAGGCCCCCCACTAGCTGGTGTAGCTGAAACCTTTTATGCCTCCCATCTGTGAAATACATATTCAATTTTATATGTGGTGTCCTTTGTTGAAGCAGTGCACTACTGGGAGCTGTACACATCTGCTGAGCCAATGACAAGAATATTATTTGTGCAGCTACCAATCACCGCCTAGCTCCCAGTAGTGCATTGCTGCGCCTGAGCCTATTTAGGTATGCTATTCAAGAAAAGGATAGTACATCTTTCTCTTGTAAGGTGTATCCAGTCCACGGGTTCATTCTTTACTAGTGGGATATTCTCCTTCCTAACAGGAAGTGGCAAAGAGAGCACACAGCAGAGCTGTCCATATAGCTCCCCCTCTAGCTCCACCTCCCAGTCATTCTCTTTGCCGGCTCTAAGCAATAGGGTCCCTCTCGGAAGGGTAAAGTGAAAGTGGTGTTAGATTTGTAGTTTTTGGTCTACAAGCAAAAGTTTGTTATTTTAAATGGTACAGGTGTGTAATATTTACTCTCCAGCAGAAAAGAGATGAAGATTTCTGCAGGGAGGAAGATGATTTTAGCATGTTGTAACTAAAATCCACTGCTGTTCCCACAAAGGACTGAGGAGTACCAGAAAACTTCAGTTGGGGGGGAACAGTTTGCAGGTTAGGCTGCAATAAGGTATGTTCAGTCATTTATTTCTAGACAAGACTGTGATAATGCTAGAAAAAGACTGATAAGATCCCCATAAGGGAAGGGTAAGCTTTATTCAGAGACTAAGTATGGAATTACAAGCTTACATAACAGGGCTAATTTAGGCTGGTTGACAGCAGTTTGAGGGCCTATAAGAAGCTTTTTCCCCACAAATCTGGTTCCTAAGGGCAGGTAGGGCCACAGCAGAGCTGTGGCAAGGTGCTGAAGTCGTTTTAACCGGTTGTTAAGCTTGCTATTGATCCGGTTTGGGCATTAAGGAGTTAATCGTTTTTCTTGCTAGTTGTGCAATCTTACCAATGCTTTAGGTACATACTGTGACGGAGGTCAGAAAGTTAAAGCTCTTAACTACTTGCCGAGCTCTTCATTCCATTCCTCGGCCGTCTGTAGCTCAGTGCATGGAGACAATCGGACTAATGGTAGCGGCAATGGACATAGTCCCTTTTGCACGGATACACCTCAGACCACTGCAACTATGCATGCTCAAACAGTGGAATGGGGATTATGCAGATTTGCCTCAAATACAGTTGGACCAGGAGACCAGAGATTCTCTTCTCTGGTGGTTGTCTCAGGATCACCTGTCTCAGGGAATGTTTCCGCAGACCAGAGTGCATCATTGAAACGACCGACGCCAGTCTGTTAGGCTGGGGTGCAGTCTGGGACTCCCTGAAAGCTCAGGGCTTATGGTCTCTGGAAGAAGCTCTTCTCCCGATAAACATTCTGGAACTGAGGGCGATATTCAACGCTCTTCAGGCATGGCCTCAGCTAGCTGCGGCCAAATTCATCAGATTTCAGTCGGACAACATCACGACTGTAGCTTACATCAACCATCAAGGGGGAACAAGGCGTCCCCTAGCAATGATGGAAGTAACCAAAATAATCAGGTGGGCGGAGGATCACTCTTGCCACCTCTCAGCAATTCACATCCCAGGAGTAGACAACTGGGAGGCAGATTTTCTAAGTCGTCAGACTTTTCATCCGGGGGAGTGGGAACTCCACCCGGAGGTATTTGCCCAGCTGACTCAGCTATGGGGCACTCCAGAATTGGATCTGATGGCGTCCCGTCAGAATGCCAAACTTCCTCTTTATGGGTCCAGGTCCCGGGATCCCCAGGCGGTGTTGATAGATGCTCTAGCAGCGCCTTGGTCCTTCAATCTGGCCTATGTGTTTCCACCGTTTCCTCTCCTTCCTCGTCTGGTTGCCAGAATCAAGCAGGAGAGGGCGTCGGTGATTCTAATAGCGCCTGCGTGGCCACGCAGGACCTGGTATGCAGACCTAGTGGACATGTCATCCGTTCCACCATGGACTCTGCCAATGAGGCAGGACCTTCTACTTCAAGGTCCTTTCAAACATCCAAATCTAATTTCTCTGCGTCTGACTGCTTGTAGATTGAACACCTAATTCTATCTAAGCGTGGTTTCTCTGAGTCGGTTATCGATACCCTGATTCAGGCTAGAAATCCTGTCACCAGGAAAATCTACCATAAGATTTGGCGAAAATATCTTTGTTGGTGCGAATCCAAGGGTTACTCATGGAGTAAGATAAGGATTCCCAGGATATTGTCTTTTCTCCAAGATGGATTGGAGAAAGCATTGTCAGCTAGTTCCTTAAAAGGACAGATATCTGCTTTGCCTATTCTTTTACACAAACGTCTGGCGGAGGTACCAGACGTTCAAGCGTTTACTCAGGCTTTAGTCAGAATCAAGCCTGTTTATAGACCTGTGGCTCCGCCATGGAGTCTGAATTTAGTTCTTTCAGTTCTGCAAGGGGTTCAGTTTGAACCTTTACATTCCATAGATATTAACCTTTTTTCTTGGAAAGTTTTGTTTTTAATAGCTATCTCTTCTGCTCGAAGAGTTTCAGAGTTATCTGCTTTTCAGTGTGACTCGCCTTACTTGGTGTTCCATGCAGATAAGGTAGTTTTACGTACCAAACCCGGTTTTCTTCCTAAGGTTGTGTCTAATAAGAATATTAACCAGGAAATTGTTGTTCCTTCTCTGTGTTCTAATCCTTCGAAGAAGGAACGTCTGTTACACAATCTTGATGTGGTTCGTGCTTTAAAGTTCTATTTACAAGCAACTAAGGATTTCAGACAAACAACTTCATTGTTTGTTATCTATTCCGGTAAGAGGAGAGGTCAGAAGGCGACTGCTACCTCTTTCCTTTTGGCTGAAAATCATCATCCGTCTGGCCTATGAGACTGCTGGCCAGCAGCCTCCTGAAACAATTACTGCTCATTCTACCAGAGCAGTGGCTTCCACATGGGCTTTTAAAAATGAGGCTTCTGTTGAACAGATTTGTAAGGCAGCGACTTGGTCTTCGCTGCATACTTTTTCCAAATTTTACAAATTCGATACTTTTGCTTCTTCGGAGGCTATTTTTGGGAGAGAGGTTCTACAGGCAGTGGTGCCTTCCGTTTTAAGGTACCTGTCTTGTTCCCTCCCTTCATCCGTGTCCTAAAGCTTTGGTATTGGTATCCCACAAGTAAAGGATGAACCCGTGGACTGGATACACCTTACAAGAGAAAACGGCCCGCCCTGGCTATTAGTCAGGTAGATTTTTAGTTTAAACTACAGTATCCACTGCACCCTATGGCTTCTCCTTTTTCTTCCTAACCTTCGGTCGAATGACTGGGGGGTGGAGCTAGAGGGAGAGCTATATGGACAGCTCTGCTGTGTGCTCTCTTTGCCACTTCCTGTTAGGAAGGAGAATATCCCACAAGTAAAAGATGAACCCGTGGACTGGATACACCACAAGAGAAAGTAATTTATCAGGTAAGCATAAATTCTGTTTTTTTACTATTTTAAAAGGACATAAAACCCAATCATTTTTTTTCATAATTCAGCTAGAAATTACAATTTTAAACCACTTTCCAATTTACTTCTATTACCAAATTTTCTTTGTTTTCTTGTTACCTTCCTGCTTTTCAACAAAGGATAAGCTCAGGAGTGTGAAGCACTATGGGCCCAATTTATCAAGCTGCGGCAAACAGGGGCATACATATGCACCCCTGTCCACCGCAGCTCGCCTCTGACGGACTGAATTTCCCTGGTGGAATTTAACATCGCACACGAGTACTATTTTGCGCTTGCGTGCTATGCCACGCAGGCAGGAGCTGTGAATTTTCCCGGTCGGACAAGACTGGTAGATTGAAATTCTCCACCTAAGAGGTGGAGAAGAGTTAGGGAAGCAGTGGTCTGATGACCGCTGCTTGATAAATACAGACTGCAGGTTCTCTTGTGAGAACCTGCAGTCGTAATGCGTCAAAGCCTTTGATAAATCGAGGCCTATATGGCAGCAGTTTTGCAACGTCATACATTAATAAGAGAAGTAGATGGCAGCACTATTTCCTGTCTTGCAGTGCCCCAGAAATGTGCACAATACCTATCTAGATATCTCTTCAACAAAGAAAAACATGAGAACTAAGAAAACTTGATAATAGAAGTAAATTTGAGGGTTTTTTTTTTTTTTTTTTTTTAAATGGTATTCTCTATCTGAATCATGAAGGAAAAAATTAGGTTTCATGTCTCTTTAAAGTGAATGTAAATTTTGATGCTAAAGTGCCCGGTTTTTAAAAATTTGATTAAAAACAGTGGCACTTTAATTCATCAAAATTTACATTTCACTCGTGTTGTGAAAAAAAAACAACTTGCCTTTTAATTTCGACAGCCTCTCCAGCTTCCTCCGCCCATTGCAAAGCCTCTTTCAGGGTCTGAAATGAGGAATCCGGCTTCCTCCAATCACAGCGTTGAATCAGACAATGATTCCTCCGGTGGGGGGAAGCCGTGATTGGAGGATGACTGATCCATCATTTCTGACGTCAGAAATGGCTTGCAATGACCGGGGGAAGCTGGAACAGCTGTCAAGTTTAAAAGTTAAGTATTTTTTTCACGAGTGAAATATAAATTTTGATGAATTAAAGTGCCCCTGTTTTTAATCAAATTTTTTTAAAAATGGGCATTTTAGCATCAAAAATTTACATTCACTTTAAGGACATGAGTTATACAATACAGGTCTAATTCACCAGAGGATCTCTTTCCTTTGACCTATTAATGTTTATATTGGTTGCATCATGCCAAAAAAAAAAATAATAATAATATAATGGGCAAAACCTCGTATATCCCTTGCCATTACCCCAAGTACCTGCAAGGAATACATACCACAGGTTAAGAATCTGTGTCTTAATTTTTTATATATATCTTTATATAAACCGTTATAAAATATAATCAAACCAAGGCTTACCTATCTTCATTACATTAATATGGCCTATAAATTAAATTTTGTATTTGTGAACATTTTCAATTAAAACTATTTGTTTCTTTAAACTTTTCCAGTGTTGCAAAGTTTTTACAAACCCCTCACCTATCCTAAGGATTGAGTGGCATATAAAAAAAAAAGTGTAATCACATTCACTCCAAAACTCACTAGAACTTTGGTCTTGGCTTGCAATTACACACAATATTTTGCATCTGAATGTCACAAGCAACTTGCTCAGAACGTACAGAATTGGCACAAACAGCATGCACACCAGGCTGCTAAATGTATATAGTAACTGTTCTATATTCAAATATCATAAATGAAAACTTCCTGTTGAATTCTACCTCCCATCCTTTACTAGATGTCCTACAATATTTTATTTAATCAGTTCAGCCACGTATCTGAAATCTTTGTTTGCTGTAAAATGGTTCTGCTGCGCTGCATTCTAACAATGAGAAGCATTATTTGTATGATGTGGGAGTGGCATGTCAATGATTTAAAAAAAAAAAGTAACTCTTTCAATGCTGCGTGTAAAAGGCAAAAATATAAAAATAAATGAACTTTTTAACAAACATTACTGAAGGAAGAACAGTAACTTCTATATATATATAACATATCAGCAATTAATGATTTTTAAAAATGCAAAATCAATTAAAATAATCTGTTAGGAAAATTTAGACAGAATATTATATACGTTTAAATGAGCTAATATTAAATATTTTTAATGTTTGTTGCACAAATTCTCATTAAATCAGTTTCTGTTAAATGATGCAGTTTGTGGTTTGGATAGCTTTAGTAACATTTATAAATAACAAATTATTATAATATTACAAAGTTATACGCTGCCCCGCCCGACTACAATTCTACCCATCTGGCAACATTTTCTGTGGAGAACACCGATTATCGATAGAGAGATTTTTTAAAAGAGTACAGGAGCAAAACGAGAGAGGCCACCACCCACTGTTCTAGATGTATTTACAGTGAGCTGTCTAATATTGCATGAGTTACTCTTGTGACACTCCTGTTAGTGTACACGTTTACAATAGCTAACACATGAATAGCATTAGGTTTGGTAAAGATTTAAAATACAATTTGAAAGAAAAAAAAAATTATATAAGTTGGTTGCAGGTTAAATTGATATTGACTTTTGCAGCGATAAACCGAAGCTTAGCAGGGAACAAAACCATTATAGAGGCCAGAATATAAATGCACAGACTGGCAATTAGCCTAACAATCTAAAGAGTTTCACACGTGACAATTCAGCAGACTTACAAGAGATGATGAGAGAATAACTATTCTGGGAAAAAAAACTTATGGTGAAGCAAATTAATAAGCCCCATGTGAAGGAATGAATTAATATAATTATTACATATTGATTTATCCTCACATTTTCAGGCTCTCCCTATTTAGAGAACAACTTTAAAAAGGGACATGAAACCTAAAATGTTTCTTTCATGATTCAGATAATTATACCTTTTAAACAACTCAATTTTGCTTCATTCTCTTGGTATTTTTTTATTGAAGAAACAGCAATGCACTACTGGGAGCTATCTGAAAACATTTGTAAGCCAATAAAAATGGGCATACAATTTACAGCCACCAATCAGTAGCTAGCTCCAAGCTCTAGAGTCCATCTAGATATGCTTTTCAATAAAGGATACTTTACAGTACTGCATGTAAGGTTAATAACTAGTTGTAGCTTAAACTGGTCCTGGTGCGTCCTACTGGAGTATAATGTAGCTACAACTAGTTATTAAACTTACAAAGGAAGCTCCGGATTTAACAGAATGCCCGGTTTGGTAAGCAGGCGGTTTTGAACCGTATTTAAGCCCCCAAAGCTATTATGGACAGTGGAGCTGAGCGAAACAGGAGGGTAAGGTAAGTCACTGAAGTAGGCCCCACTCACGGAGCAACAACTATCAGTCTGGATACAAGGAAGTGAGTATGATGGAATGACTACTTACCCGTCCTATGCTTGTATTGCCGACGGACCGCTTGTGGGGAGGACAGCTTAACATTAACCATACCTTCTAATGGGGTTCTGCACTGAAAGGAGCAATTTGCTTGGACTCCTGTGTAATGCTTACTAATAAAGGAACTGCTTACTGGGTGAAAATAACCCACGACTGGTCCTATAAAAAACAGGGAGCTCCCTGAATCCTTAAACAAGGGTACTCTTATTTAAACCTGTCTGGACTAGAGTTATGAGTTACCGCTTTTGTGGCTTTTTTTTTTAATTTTTTTGTGAAAACAGATTGTGTAATTAAATATTTGGTTTAATGCATTTATAGGCTGTGACCTCTGATCTTTTATAATTGGGACTGTTAGGTAGAGTGCCAGATAAGGGTATACTTAAGCCATCTGGGGGAGATATATATATTTGTATCACCCACAGCTGGGATTCTTTTTCTTGTATGAAGGAAATACAATTTATATATATATTATATATATATATATATATATATATATATATATATATATATATATATATATATATATATATATATATATATATATATATATATATATATACATACACACACACACTCTTTAAAGTCAACAATATTTATGGGACACAAATGCAGAAAAAGCATGTTAGCTATTTTATTAGAAGAAAGAATAAATCATTTTGCAAATAGAACAAAAGTAATATACAATAGAGTCTGAACATCATTAGACCATATCACCTGTTTGCTGCAATTGTTTTTCGATGGCCAAACTCCATTTAAAGGGAAACATCCAAATGATATAAAATCCTACATTAGCATCATAGCTCACAACTTTCCTATTCTTTTTTTTTTTATAGGTAACATAATATACATGCTTCATCTGGTTCCCTTTTCAGAAACCTTATTTCCTAATTGTGACACCTCAGCACATCAGGCCAATACCATATGCAAATCTCACAATTGTACAGATTCCTGAATAAATTCTATGAAACAACATTCCTTATATAGGCACATAAGAAACCAAGTGTAACTGCAAGACAGGGATTTCTATTGGGTCCATGCCACTGCCTGTTCTATAAAGGGACACTGAATCCAATTTTATTTATTTTTTCCCCCATGATTCAGATAGAGCATGGCATTTTAAGCAACTTTCTAATTTACTCCTATTATCAAATTTTCTTTATTCTCTTTGTATCTTTATTTGAAATGCAAGAATGTAAGTTTAGATGCTGGCCCATTTTTGGTGAACAACCTGGGTTGTCCTTGCTGATTGGTGGATAAATTCATCTACCAATAGAAAAGTGCTGTCCAGAGTTCTAAACCAAAAAAAGCTTAGATGCCTTTTTTAAATAAAGATAGCAAGAGAATGAAGAAAAATTGATAATAGGAGTAAATTAGAAAGTTGCTTGAAATTGCATGCTCTATCTGAATCACAAAAGAAAATTTTTTTGGGTTCAGTGTCCCTTTAAGAAGCTCTGTAGCAAAATAAAAAGGTCCTACACACATTACTATTGTGCATGAAGCTAATCATTCTAAAGGGTTTAAATGCATAGGTAAACATTACTGACTAGGATCAGTAATGCAAAAATAACAAGCTTTAACAAATTAGAATGTATCATTTTCCCATTAGAATATCTCTTTGTAAGACAGCTATTAATACATAGTAAACACGTGCAGCATGTCTAGATACAGCCCACAGCAACTGATATAACAATAATACATTAAGACAATTTAAATATATTAGAAGAAACTGAGGAACATAAAATGAGCATAATGCTTCACAAGCAGTATTGTTAAGTAAATTATAGATCAGTTAAAACACATTCCCTAATACAGGAATCAACAAACCCAGAAGTCTGGGAATTTTACCGCCGGCTCCTACATTTTTGTGTTATTCGCTATATGTCTGTATTCAAATACCGCTGTCTGGCATCCTAAAAGTATGTCTCTTTCCTACATATTCTTACTGGCTCTTACATTTTAAAGAGTTTTGTTGACCACAGCCCTAATACAATTCATTTTGCTTTTCACCATAAATGCTTCTAATCACATAATTTTAGACCTTATTTCTACCAATGGCAGGTAGAAGCAAACACAGCAACGTGACAGTGTGCACTTTTTCTCCATAATCAACCAAAAAGAGTGCATAAAAAAATAAAATAAAATTCTGTTTTACTTTCCATTACTTTTTAACCAAGCAAACAGCTTTGGTGGGGGGTGCAATTCCTGTCAGTGATTAACAAATAAATCAGGTATTAGTTGCACAAATAGGACTTAACTTTTAGATACATTTCACTGAACCTTTCATGCAAAATAAAGTATTTGCTGCTATTTTATATCTACCATTAAAATTCATTAAATGGCATAACAATATAAAAAAGCCTGTGTAAATGGTCCACAACCTTAATTGTGCCAAACAGTGTACTTAGGGCTAGATTTATCAAAGCTGAGACGTACAAGGGCACGTATACGTGCCCCTGTACACCTCGGCTCGCCTGTGGCAGGGCGAAATAATACGCAGGTAATCGGCATTGCACACGAGCGCAATTTTGCGCTCATGTGCAATCCCGCCCCCTGCCTGCGCACAGCCAATCACGCGCAGGCAGGAGCTGACGATCTCCGTAGGGCTCGACCGCGGAGATTGAATTTCGCTACCTTAGAGGTGGCAAAGAGGTTAAGGAAGCGGCGGTCTGGTGACCGCTGCTTGATAAATTACGGCGAGCAAGTTCTTGTGAGAACTTGCAGCCGTAGGGCTTTGGTAAATCGAGCTCTTAGTCTACTTAGACTTCAATGAAGATTTTTGTTACTGCAAGAAGTAAAGTTTATAACGGCAAACAAACACTGAGGAGTTAATGAATCACAAAAGACAAAAAATAAACCTAAGCGGATTCAGAGAAAGCATACAAATAAAAACGTTCTTAATTTCAGTGGTATCCTTTGTCAGGCAGATTCAGGAGCGTGCATGTGTCTTAAAGGGGCATTATAGTAAAAAAAAAATATGACATGCTATAATCCATTAGTGTATCTAATTTTAAGGCTATTGACCCTAGACTACTGTGTGTTTAACCTCCGAAAAGGAGTTATGCAATATGTACACAGTAGAAATACTGCTCAGGACCTGCAGAGCACTGCTGGTCTCAAGCAGAAACCAACGCTGATCCTAACCTCCACAAAGGGGTTATGCACACAGTAGAAATACTACTCAGGACCTGCAGAGCACTGCTGGTTTTAAGCAGAAACCAACGCTGATCCTAACCTCCACAAAGGGGTTATGCACACAGTAGAAATACTGCTCAGGACCTGCAGAGCACTGCTGGTCTCAAGCCGAAACCAACGCTGATCCTATCAGCAGTGCTAGTTTCACATTTGAGTTGTGAGACTAGCGCTGCTGCTTGGATCAGCTGTGTTTTCTGCTCAGGACTAGCAGTGCTGTGTGAATCCAGAAGGTATTTCTACTGTTTGTTTAACCCTTTTGCATTGGGTAAACACACAGTAGTCTAGGTTTGATAGCCTAAATATTACATGCTCTAACGGATTATAACGTTTTTACCTTTTCCTATAATGGCCCTTTAAGCACTACATGACAGTAATCTTGTTAACAATGATTGGCGCTGCCAGTTAGTTCTCAAAACACGTGCATGCTCCTTGCATATATCTAGGTATGCTATCACGGAAAGCTCAGTTTTAAAAAAAAAACAAAGACAAATGAATCAGGTGTTTTACAACTGCCTGCTTTATCTGAATCATCAATCAATTAATTTTGACTTCATCTCCCTTTAAAGTGATGGTAAATCCTAGCATTAGCAGCGACACTGCAAATAGATAAAGGAGCTTTCAACATAAAGTATTTTATACTTCATTAAAGGGACAGTCTAGTCAAAATTAAACTTTCATGATTCAGATAGGGCATGCAATTTTAAACAACTTTCCAATTTACTTCTATAATCTAATTTGCTCAATTCTTTAGATATCCTTTGTTGAAGCAATAGCAATGTACATGTGTGAGCCAATCACACAAGGCCTTTATGTGCAGCAACCAATCAGCAACTACTGAGCATATCTAGATATGCTTTTCAGCAAGTGATATTAAGAGAATGAAGCAAATTAGATAATAGAAGTAAATTAGAAAGTTGTTTAAAATGACATGCTCTTTCTAAATCATGAAAGAAAAAATTTGAGTTTCATGTCCCTTTAATGAAAGTCCCCTTTATTTGTTCCAATGGTAAATCCTAGCATTTCACAAATGCTAGGATTTACCATCACTTGTCAATCATTCTAATTTTAAATGAAAGACAATCGCTTATCGTTTGTGCACTAAAACAGCACATTAACTTTTTCAAAAGTGGAATTTAACATTGCACGCAAGCGCTATTTTGCACTCACGTGTAATACTGCCCGTGCACAGCCAATCACGCGTGGGCAGGAGCGAGAGGTGGAGAAGAGTTATGAGAACCTGCCGTCTTAAAGGCTGTGACACACTGCAAGCGATGCGCCACGAGACGAAGCAACTGCTCCGCATCGCAGCCGAAGATCAAATATTTCATCTCTGAGCGCTCAGCTATGCGACCTGACGCAGCAGAGTGCTCAGAGATGAAAAGGCAGGACACACTGAGCGCGCACATCCGCATCTACGCACTGCGCGTCGCTCCGCTTGCAGTGTGTCACAGCCTTTAATGCAGGGAAGCCTTTGACAAATCGAGGCCTTAGTGTTGGTGGAGGAAAATCAGCCCCGGACTCAGCCTGGACAAACTCTGCTCTCACGCAATTGGTTGTGGCACTGTAAGAGTGTCTGCTTGTGCAATGCTAAATACGGGTTACAAATGCGCCCCACAATTTGTGATCAAATGCATACTCTGCTTATAAATCTAGCACAAATTAACTTTATATGGTCTCATACATAGAATTATATTAAAACAACATTCTTTTCTGATACATTTCTATAATAAATACTTAAATTAGTAAACAGGTTCAGCAGCAAATGATAACTCTAGCAATTATATCTGCAGACCTGAAAGCTTTCTACAGCTTTAGAGTCAGGTAACTGACTGGTAATAGGGGGAGACAGGGCGTGCATTGTGTACAACTGCTCAGTTAAGAAGGCATTAAGCAGCTGACAGGAAGGGAGAGCTTCTACATGACCCTGTAGTTTGCTGAGCACAGTTTTAGATGAAGAAAAAATGTCTTCTGTTAACCCCTCCTATTGCAAACTTGATTACAAATACAGCAAATACATTAACAATGCAAATGTCACAGGGAAAATGACTTGAGGTTTACTCATTGGTACTGCTCTGTGATCCTTATTATACAATCATTTTACTACATAAAGCTGAACTGTATACAGTGCTGGGAAGAATACTGTATATTTATATCATAGAGCAGCAATAATGGAGTTTAAATGTCCTGTCTTGTTTAAAGGGACACTGAACCCAAATTTTTTTCTTTTGTGATTCAGATAGAGCATGCAATTATAAGCAACTTTCTAATTTACTCCTATTATCAATCTGTCTTCTTTCTCTTGCTATCTTTTATTTAAAAAAACAAGGTATCTAAGCTATTTTTTGGTCCAGAACCTGGACTCCACTTGTTTATTGGTCTGTTAAATTAATCCACCAATCAGCAAGAACAACCCAGGTTGTTCACCAAAAATGGGCCGGCATCTAAACTTAAATTCTTTCTTTTCAAATAAAGATACCAAGAGAATGAAGAAAATTTGACAATAGGAGTAAATTTAGAAAGTTGCTTAAAATTGCCTGCTCTATCTGAATCATGAAAGAAAAAAATTGGGTTCAGTGTCCCTTTAAATGTATTTCTTTGTCCATACTAGCAGCTACTGTAATCGTTCATAACATTTTGCCATAGCACTGCTTTTTTTTTCTCATATCAGAGGTTGCAACTAATTGTGTAGCAAAGTATGACTGTTTTACATCAGTGTTCAATAACCTTCATAAAAACAGCATTTATACTCAGTTGCAAGAAAACAGCACTTAATTTATGAATAATAATAGGCATATTTAGATAGAAGTATCAATCACATCCATGTTAGAAATAAAAAAAAAATAGTTGAGGAATACCAAGTTTCCAAAAAGTTATACAAATTAGTTACATTCAGAATTTCGCATGAAGATACAAATACATATTTAAAAGAAAGAAAACTAAACAACTGTGATTCTCTCACAAAGTTTTATAGGATATAGCACCATTAACAAATATAACCCAATTGGGTATCCAAGTTTATCCATAATACAGTTATAAAGTTTATCCATAATACAGTTATAAAAACAAATACTAACCATTTGCTTGCCAAAGCCTCTGCAGGGTAGTGTCATAAAGCAGCTACAAATAATTATATACATCACCATTACATGATTAACCCATTAGCTACTAAACCTTCAATAAAACAGTATTGACACCCTTTGCTACCAAGACTTCTTTATGACAGTCACCATGTCAAGCTACAACGTAAAGTGACCCTTCTGGCAGCCAGTAGTTAAACTATAAGCAGCGTGATTGCAAGAAGCATGGCTCTTCCTTACAACTGATAGACACGGCAGGAATAATCTGTGTAACTGATCCTCCTGTGCACAGAGCACTGACATCTGTTCCTTGTTTATCTGTGATCCGATGTCCTAGCACAGGCAAATCAGTAACAGCACTAGCCGGGGATTAGGTGCTAAAGAATCAACACTAATGCAGGAAGGACTCTGGCACCAGCTAATGTCTTTATGCAACATTTATCCTCTGTCTTACCAAGTGCCCTGAATCCTCGCTGTGTCATCAGCCTCGTTACCCCGGGTGGTGAGATGGTTGCCAGGTTTGTGTTCCCCGCTGGCTCCCTGTATATGCAGAGACTCCGGGTCCGCTCTGCCCGCCAGCTTATCCAGTTCCACGCACCACACTTTTCGCAGCTGTTTCCGTCTCTAATCTGCCCGAGACTCTACTGTATCCGTTTCAGCCTGCGACTGCCCTTTATCTGAGAAGGACGCGACAATTCACTAAGGAATTGACGAAGCACCAGAGTTAGATTAAAAAGAGCATTTTTTTCACCTGATACTATAATAAATACTTAAGTGAGAAAACAGGTTCAGCAGCAAAAATGATATCTGCGGACCTGGGAGCTTTCTGCAGCTTTAGAGTCAGGTAAGTTTGACTGGTAATAGGGGGAGACAGGGCGTGCATTGTGTACAACTGCTCAGTTAAGAAGGCATTAAGCAGCTGACAGGAAGGGAGCGCTTCTACATGACCCTGTAGTTTGCTGAGCACAGTTTCGTATGAAGAAGAAAAAAAAGGACTTCTGTACTGTTAGCCCCTCCTATTGCAAACTTGATTACAAATACAGCAAGTACATGAGAAATGCAAATGTCACAGGGAAAGACTTGAGGTTTACTCATTGGTACTGCTCTGTGATCCTTATTATACATTCATTTTAGTACATAAAGCTGAACTCTATACAGTGCTGGGAATAATACTGTATATTTATATCATAGAGCAGCAATAATGGAGTTTAAATGTCCTGTCTTGTTTAAATGTATTTGCAGCCACTGTAAACGTTCATAACATTTTACCATATAACTGATTTTCCACCTTAACATATCAGAGACTCAAAGTAATTGTGCTGCAGTAAGGGCCTGAATATGTTTAGGCTATTTCTGACTGTTACAACAATGTTTAGCATTCATAACAACAACATTTTTACTCATTTGTAAAAAAAAACCTAAACACCTAATTTATGAATAATAAAAGATAGGCATATTTAGCCCCCAATGATCTAAATATTGCAAGTGACCTGCCGAGAGGCTTTTACTATACATGCTATTGCTCGGTGATGCTGGTTATAGACAATACCAAGCATCACCGACTATGCGCTAATTTTCATTAAGGTGGTAAACATTGGAAACTGGTAGTAACATCAAAATTCTCCATTGACTTTAATAGAGATAAATGTTTTTACCACCAGTTTCCAAACTTTACCACCTCAATGTAAACTAGCCCTATATTGGTGATATATAGTAAAAAAAAAAAAATCCCTTGAATATAACTGCCGTCTGCCCAACCACTAATCCTTACCTAAACCGAAGTACCCCACAATTGCAAACTAACATTACACTAATAAAGATCTAAATAGCCACATACTCATCGCAAGTCGCTAACTATTAACTTCTAAACTGTCACATACCACCACAAGTGCTATCCCATTAACGCCTATGCCGCCACATACCCATCATAATTAACTATAAACCCCTATGCACCATATACACACCACATGTACTATGGTATTAACCCCCCAAAATAACAATATCTGACTTAAAAAAACTAGCCTTCAAAAGAAAAGTAAAAATAAAAAAGCATATGCTTAAAAATAAAAAAAACATACCCCAAAAAGCCCAAACTAACCCCAAAAGTAATACTCATAGTTGTTGGGTAATCCGGATCCTCTTAATCCGACGTTGGACTCTTTTCATCCATGCTCCGGGGGCCCATCTTCATGGCGGCAGAGGGCGGACTTCGGCATCCTCTTTCACCACCTACGCACTGCAATCTTTGGCTATGGTCTTCATGCAGTCGCTGCCGCACACTGAAATCCCGGAAGCGCACAACCCCAATATATAGGGGTTCCTCGCTTCCGGATTTCAGTGTGCGGCAGCCAATAGCAAGAACTTTTTTAAATAGAAAAGGATAATTAGAATCTAAATTTAAAAAAATTCTTGCCTGATTAAAATCCACCAATAGGGATTGACTGATTTTAAATCAGCTAATCAGAATTAAGTGGTATCTCTATATATTGGAGTTCCACGCTTCTGGGATTTCAGTGTTTGGTGGCGACTGTATGAAGACCAGGGCTCCCCGAAGAAAGGCGAAGAACCCAAGATTGCAGAGCAGAGGTTATGGAAGAGGCCACAGAAGTGCCCCCAGCCACCGTGAAGATGGATCCCTGGCACCTGGAGCTTGGATGAAGAGGCCCCCGGCATGGAAGAAGATTGCAGGGCAGAAGAGGCCACTGAAGTCTGACTCCGTGAAGATGGGCCCCAGGAGCCTGGATGAAGAGGGCCCCGGCATGGAAGAAGATTGCAGGGCAGAGGTGGCAGAAGAGGCCACTGAAGTCTGACTCCGTGAAGATGGGCCCCAGGAGCCTGGATGAAAAGCGCCTCGGCATGGAAGAAGATTGCGCAGCAGAGATGGGTGAAGAGGCAGCCGAAGTCCGCTTCTGTGAAGATGGGCCACTGCCGCATGGATGAAGAGGGCCCAACGTCGGATTAAGAGAAGCTGGATTACCCAACAACTGTAAGTACCCATTTGGGGTTAGTTTGGGCTTTTTTTGAGGTGGGTTTTTTATTTTTAGGAATAGGCTTTTTTATTCTTACATTTCTTTTGTAGGCTAGTTTTTAAAAGTTAGATTTTGTTATTTTGGGGGTGGGGGTTTACTTCTAATGTAGACAGGGAATTTGTAATTTATTTTTTTACAAAAGAGCTGATCACTTTAGGGCAATGCCCTACAAAATGGCTTAGGGTTTTTTGTTTGTTTTAGGTGGGTTTTTTATTTTATGGGGCATGTAGCTTAGTGTTAGGTATAATGGTGTGTGTTTTTTATTTTGGATACTGTAGTTTATATTTTTTGTGTAACTTTAGCTTTTTATTTTTTGTAACTTAGTAGGGTTCATTTAGGGGTTGAGTTTAAAGCTGTTAGGTTAGGTGTTAGTGAAGTTCTAGTTTGCATTGGGAGGTGGCGGTTTAGGCCTTAATCTCCTAACCACCCCCATGCCTGTATGGGGGTTGATTAGGTGATTATTGTTGGCTAGTATTTATTAGGCATTACGGTATTTTACGGTCCAAAGAAAGATGACCCCACACTTTGAACATTCCTTTTCTAATTCAAATTGCTTGCATCTCTCCAGTATCTGAAAAACCAGTCCACTTTGATTTTGTATTGACCAGGTAGGTATTCTGCTAACATGGAAATCTTGTGATCAAAGCAAAATTGGTAAAATTGTTTAGTCAACTTTGAGAGGGTCTGTGATCTGGTGCCCCCTAGTTTCTTGATATACTGTACTGGCAAGATGTCGTCCATACGGAGAAGGACACAATAATTCACTAAGAAATTGCAAATGAGTGAATGGCAAAGGAATTGTCGATTAGCTCCAGGCAATTTATGTGAAGTCTGGTCTTGCCTACCATCCATCTTCCTCTGCCGAAGGAAATTTGCAAAATGCCCCACAGCCAAAAAGGCTGGTGTCAAAGTTAAGAATGTTGTCTGGGATAGAACAGAAAATGGCCCTGCCATTCCACGTCTCTATATTGTGCAGCCACAACAACATCTCCTGTCTTACTTCTGGAGTGAGTGTAACCATTTATGCATAGGAGGGATTGCATTGGAGAGACGAGTGTTTGCACTTCTACATAGCTTGATAATAGAGGGGACCTGGAAAAATTGCCTGTATTGTCGAGGGGAGAGTGGGCATCTGTTTTCTGGAGGGTGGATAGTAATTCCTTCTCAAAAGCTACATGCTTGGCTGCTGGAAGGGAAAGTTGAGTAGAGGTGGAGTATTTGGTGAATTACTAAAAAGTCTGAAGCTTGGCTGGGAACTACTAAGTATTTCCCTGCATTGATGATGAATCTTAACTGCTAAAAGAGTGAGGTTGTCTTCTGTAACACTTGTTGTAAGAGGTCCCTGTCCTGAGCAAGGAGGAAAAGATCATCTACATATATTACCAGTCATATCCCCGAGAAAGTTGAAAGGCTACTACTACTGGCTGCATGAGTTTGATGAAATATTAAGGTACTGTGCTGAGGCCCAAGGGTAGGCAGGTAAACTGCCTTACCTATCCTTCCAAAAGGAATTGGAGAAAATGTATGTGTAAGTGATCCATGGTCCCTGTTAACTAGGCGTCCTTGAGATATAGGCATACAAACCAGCTGGAGGGTGTCTCCTCGGATGGTGGATTGACTTGAAAAGTGGCACCTGAAACTCCTTGACCTGGCAAAAAAGCCTCTGTTGGCATAAAAGACCCTCCTAACTTTTGCTTGTGCTCTATCTAGAGAGGTACATTTTGACACATAGTTCTTGAGTTCTTTTATAAAAGAGCCACCAAATCATAAACCCCGTGTGGAAGAGCCCCTTTCAGGATGTGCCATATCAGCTAATTTGGGGTTGACTCTCATCAGCACTGCTTTGCATCTCTCCATTGAGAGGACAAATTTGGCATTGCCTAGAAAGCAAATTACTCTCTGTGCCTATTCTCTGGTTTGATTAAGTTCTAATGGATCAAAGGAGAGCACTGAATCTTCTGCTTGCTGTAGGATTTGTGTAAGGGGACCTGAGATGACCAAAATATTATCTTGTGCTGAGTTTATTGATTTAGCTACGCCATTTCTAGGGTCACTGCTCCTTTTGCAAAAAGTTAACCATTTTGTTATATAGAAACATAGAATTTGACGGTAGATAAGAACCAAAAAGGCCCATCAAGTCTACCCATATTACGTTACTTTTTCCTTAGGATAGCCTTATGCATGTCCCAGGCATTTTTAAATTCCTTTACAGTCTTTGTGTTTACCACCTCAAATGGAAGTTTATTCCATGAATCCACCACCCTTTCTGTAAAAAAATGCTTCCTCAAATTTCTCCTGAATCTTCTACCCTCTAACTTTAGATTGTGACCGGTGAGGTGACTTCTTTATCTCAGAGAATAGAATGGGGGCCTTCCGCTCAGAGTTTATTTCTGGCTGCATTCTAGAGGGGTTTGCGGAGCCAATGTTTTACATATTTGGCAGTATGTGGAGCAGGGCATAGGAGCATTAGTGTCTTATATTGTTAGGGTCAAAGACAGATTTGCCAGCAGGATCAATTATAACTTCATCAGGGTCATCTAGGTATGTTTCAATGACATAACGAGAAAGTCCTTCCAAAGGATTATCTGGTTTAGAAGTATCTGAAAATAGCATCAGGGTAGTAATCCATGGTGGGAGTTTCTGGCAGTTGATCTGCCTGTTGAGGGGGGGTTTGATTGTGAGGTAACTGGCTACTAGAAAGGTTATGAGAAGATGTTTCTGGCTCCCTAATTGTGACCCTTTTTAGGGGGTTGGGGTAGACTTAGCTTTCTTAAAAATGAAAGATCCCTCTTTATGTTTTGTTTTACCTGTTCGTTTTTTGGAGGGGGTCTCTACCTCTTAGTCAGAAGAGGTTAAGAATGCAAAAGACATAGGAAAAAGGGATAGAGGACCAGCACTCTCATTGTGTGAAGGTATTAGTTTTACTAGACAACAAAGGCAAATACAATGTGTACATCACCTGTGCACTACTGGAAAGCAGTAAAGAAAGAGGAGGTGAGAGGGCTCTGGGGTAACATATATACTCTCTGCTTTGCCCTCATTAGTTGAAATTTGTTATTTTGTTTCTTTTCTAATGTGTACTGATGGAAAAATGTGAGTAAATAAAATAGGAGCCTCCTGTCTTGAAATAAAATGGAATTCCAATGTACTCCACACAATTATTTGCCAGATTTAATTAATATGCATTCATCTAGCTCAGTTCTCAAATACATTAGACCACAGCTGATTACTGTTTGTATTCACAGGTCACATAATTTATTCCATTTATTACTTAAATTAAAATTCTTGATACTATTAATTTTCTTACAATTAGAATCGCTAACAGAAACTGTCATTCGTCTGTACAGAGAAATCCCACACAGTTACAGCTGTTGTGACTCAATACTTTCTCAAGATCACACTATGGATCAACATTCTCACACTCATTATCAAGTTCACATTAACTAACAAGCTAACAGATACAAAAGTATATGCTGCTACACTTGGAACTTCAAAATCATCACATAATTTACTGTCTGACTCTTAGAGAGAAAAAATAATAGATAACTAAAACAGAAATTTGAGAAAAGCTAAAAACAAAAACCACAATCAAAACACCATGTGAACGGTAATTACACAATACAGGGATTTAAAAAAAAAAAAGTAATCGCGTGTATATTCCACTTGGTGACACATGACACTTCACTTAAAATTATTTTTAAAAAAGTTTGTCACATCTCACAAATGACATGCTTCAAAATGTTTGTAGAACCTTCTATCCTAGCACTGAAAATGCAGAATGGTACTAAACTGTACGAGTAATAAAAGACAGCCAGAAGCAATATCAAAAACATAATTTATACTTACCATTAAAATTTATTTTGTTATGATGAGAGTCCATAGGCATCCATAACATGTGGGATATATTTCCCACCACCAGGAGGAGGTCAAGAACCCTCCCAACTCCTCTCCCCACTCAGTTTATGTACAGCCGAGTAGAGGAGAGAGACATAAAAGATAGGAAAGAAAGAATGCAGGGTTAAGAGGTGAAAATCAGAACTGTTGCCCATATAACAACAAAAAAAAACGGGTGGGTCCCGTAAGAGAGAAATTTATTTGTAAGTATAAATTCTGGGGGTTTTTAATAAGAGGATGAGAGTCCATAGGCGTCCATAACAAGTGGGATACAATACCCAAGCTGAGAGTCCATGTTAAGGACGGGTGGGACAAAATTATGGCAGTTCCTATTTTCTAGACACTGTGGGCTGATGGACTTTCTTGCCAAAAGCAGCTTATAAAGTATAAATATCAAAATGATAAAATTTAGGAAAGATATGGAGAGAAGACCAAGTTGCCGCCTTGCAAATCTCTTCCAAGGAGGCGTAATTTTTGAATGCCCATGAAGTAGATTCAGATCTAGTAGAATAAGCAGTTCCTCTTTTTGGATGCAGTTTCTCTGCAACCAAGTACGCATGATGGGGGATATTTATCAAAGCGTCAATCTCGGTGCATTTGCCAGTGGCAATACGCTCACCAGACATCTCTGCCGCAGATCCACATACAATGCCCTTATTTATAAAAAAAACATCAAAAACACGCGCGTCAAGTACGGCTCGATGAGCATCGGACTGTTATTAACTAACAGTCATCGATGTCGTGGTTATTTGGGTTTTTCACATCTTTATACCATTTAATCTGTCCAGGAACAAGCACATTTCTCTAAAGCTAATCTTTTATTTTTCATCTGTTAATGTCCAAGAAATAGCTCATAGAAGGTTATTTTTATATTTATTTGTTATATGATACTTTCACATACATTAATGTGCATTTGTATTTCTAGAAGTCATGATATGCTTTTATCTCATGTTTTTTTTTTTTTTTATAAATGATTATTAATGCTAGAATTTGTACATATAGCTTTGCATATACTTGTGTATATATATACATATATATATATATATATATATATATATATATATATATATATATATATATATATATATATATATATATATATATACTGTATAATGTGTGTGTTATGTCAGAAATCTTTTGCAAACATATTTACATGTCCCTAAATTCCCTTTTTTGTTCTAAACAATGTTGTCTTTCATATCTCTGTGTTTATTTATACCACTATATGCATATAGTGTAAATTTATTATTATTCTGAGCAGGAATAATTGCAAATATAACAAGTAATCAGAATATCATATGTATTTATTTGAAATTAATGGATATTTTAAGTGCTGGGCCAGTTTTCTCTGGGCTGGCATATAAAATGACATTTCTTACTGAAAAATAAATTCAAGAGAAGGAAGAAATACACTGAAAATAGCATGACATTAAAGAGGTGATTTTAATTTCTGCTGTATCTGAATCATGACAGTTTAATGTTAGGTGGGCTATCCCTTTGAGCTATCAGCTTAAGATTATATTGTATCAAACATCAATTCAAATTTTAAAATCATTGTCTAAAATATTACACTGTGTGTCCTAATGTCAGCATCAATGTTTATCTTTAATACTAATTTCACATATACATGTATTTTTCATTTTTATCCTTATATCCACCAGTGCACCAAATGTGGAGCACTAATATTGTTTGATTTAGAAAGGGTATACAATTTTAATAAAGTTTCTAATTTACTTTTATTATGTAATATACTTCATTCTCTTGCAGTATCGAACATAAGCTTTCTGTGTTTTCAAACTCCCATTGATTTCTAAAACATCCATGGCCTCAAGGGTGGCGGATTGAAAACTAGGTACGCTACGTCAGAATAGACGCGAGCGTACCTGTTAAATGTTTGATAAATTGGGAAAATAGTCAAATAGAGTCGAATGTGAATTAGAAACATCTGTAATGACGCAAGCATCGATCTGCATCGGATTGAGTTATTGGGAGCGTATATTTCATCATTTGACGATCTTGATGCTTTGATAACTACGGCAGATCAATCTTGCGAAAATACGACGCAGGATTCAAGCGTATTTTCAGTTGACGCTTTGATAAATATCCCCCTATGAATAATCTATTTGAGCCATGATTCTAATGCCACCGCTGTAGCCTTTTGACTTTTGTCCCTATATTTGATAATACCAGTTTATATCATGTGCTACAATCATCAAAATACTTTAAGAAAATAAAGTACATTGAAATGTATTAAAAACAAAAAGAATATGAAATGTTTTAGTGACAGAAAGATAAGTGCATAAAAAGATCGACACAGCAAAGTAATTATGTGTTTGCATAATAAATATGACTGGTTCTACAGAACACAAAGAACAGCTTGTAACTTAAATAACCTAACAGTGAAGACAGTTGTGTTCTTTTGAAACAAATATGTACTGTCTTTTCAGTGTCCTAAAATTTAATCTTAACCTTATAAAGGGTGATACATATATATTGATGGATAGATGCAGAGAAAGGGTGGAGTGACAGGGAGACAGGAAAAGTCTAAACTTGTGTCTCTAAGAAGCTGTAAATAAACATCTTGCATGCCCTCATGGAAATGAGCCAAGATACAGCCAAGAAGGCTAAGAGAAAAAGGCCAATTTAAAAGAACACTAAAGTCAAAATTAAACTTGATTTATTGAGAAAGAAAATGCAATATTAAACAACTTTTCAATTTACTTCCATTATTAAAATGTGCACAGTCTTTTTATATGCACACAATTTGTGGCAACAGCTCCTACTGAGCAGGTGCAAGAGTTTACAGTGTATAAGTTGAGTACAGGTGGCCCTCGTTTTACAACGGTTCAATTTACACCGTTTCAGAAGAACAAACTTTTTTTCCAGTCATGTGACTGCTATTGAAAAGCATTGAGAAGCAGTGCATTTATTAAAATAGCCAGTAGGTGAAGCTGTCCGCTTGTGTTGCAGCAAAGCCAAGCAAGCTGAAATTAATCAGTTTAACCAGACCTGAGCTATCGAGCAGATTTCAAAGGAACAAGATCTTCCTGTCTATAAATCAGTCCAGATTGGAATGCATAGAAAGAACTGTTTGCAGAAAAATGCAAGTGACGTCTGTGTTGTGTGATTATTTTATTAGGTTTATAATGCTGTTTAGCAAATGTTTTTGTTCATTTAACTTAGTTTAATTATATATTCTGTGTTGTGTGATTATTTTATTAGTGTTTTTGTTCATTTAACTTAGTTTAATTATATATTCTGTGTTGTGTGATTATTTTTATTAGGTTTATAATGCTGTTTAGCATTTAAAGTCTTCATTTCAAAGCTTTAAAAATAATGTATTAGGTGTTACTTATGACAAATTTGAGAGGGGCCTGGAACCTATCTCCCTCACTTCCCATTGGCTTACATTATAAACTGGGTTTCAATTTACAACGCTTTCGATTTACAACCATTCCTTCTGGAACCTAACTTCGGCGTAAACTGAGGGCTACCTGTATATGCATTTGTGATTGGCTGAAGTCACATATACAGAGAGAGGGGAAATAGAAGTAACTTTGAAATTTGTTAGAAAAAAAAATCTAATACTGATTTGAAATTCAGACTTACTTATTTGTCTTTCTATTATGCATTTGTTAAAGGAGAAGTCCTTTACCATGGGAAATCAGCAGCACTGTGTGTATCAGTGCTCGAGTGACAAGGGTTAACTGCAAATACCCTTAATGTCATCTGGTTTGTGCAAGAGTAGGGTACTTTTTCCACTTTTTTTGCTCCATTGACTTCTATAGGGGAATACTTTATCGCGCTCACGATATTCTATGTTAGGCTTTTTGTGCGCATTGGAGTAGAGTGCAAGCGAAACTCTTTACTTACCGTACGAGTGCTACCCGATACTTTCAAAAAGCTTACTTCTAGCGGAATTAGCGTTTGAGAGGGAGCATTAAATACCGTTCTACTTCTACTTCTAATCTGGCCCAAAATGGGAGGATTCTAAATTTGCATCTTTTCTTTTTTTAATCAACTGTAATCCATGCATCTGTGAAATCCCAGTGTAAATTATAAACGACTACACTTTCCTCTAAGTGGAAGGTAACAGGAACCTTAAGATGCCATATGGTGAATATTTAATCCTCTAGAGACTAAGTTGAAAAAATAAAATTAATTCATCACAGAGACCTCATCACCCTGTCAACCAAAATTATTTTTTAAAAAAAATGCCCAGCTCAGTCCTTGCATAACGTTTTCATGGGGTAGGAGTTAAAATTATAACTATATAATGAATAGTGTTTGCATCAGTATTATTATCTTCAAGATATTTGTTTTGGTCCCCTTGGAAATATTTCTACAAACACCCATGGTCTTAGCAATATCATTTTCTGTATCATATATGAAAACATTCACTTCTCTCTTCTCATCTATCTCTGTTTTCTTTTTGCTGTAAACTTTAAAAACATAATCTTTGGGGTCAGTTACATAGTCTAACACAAGCCTGATAGGAGTAAATACATTTTGAATAACTTTTTGTTTATGTATACATCACATTATATTTTTGTTGTGCCATCAACAATATAATTAATATCTTTTTATGTTTAGTCCAATTAAAGGGAAAAAAAGCAACGAGTCCCCTAAACTGACAGAGAACTAATTATTGCAGAAATATTTGTCTTTTTTTCTGTGTTTCTCCCTCTGGAGAGCCATATCTGCTTTCCACAGTCTCAACCATTAGTGTAAATGTACAGATGGTGCCAATCAATCATATTGGCTGTTGGCATATGGCAGTGTAGTGTACACAGAGATATTTGCCACCAGAATTCAGAACTCAAATAGATCCCAAAAGAAGGAAAGAAAATAATAACATTTACAGAAAAAAACATTGTCATGGGAAAAAACATTCGGCTAGATTACGAGTTTTTGTCGGTAAGGCTTGCGGTGCTAACGCACAGTATATGCTCACCGCTCACTTACAAACACCGCTGGTACTACAGGTTTTTTTAAACCCGGCTTTAGCCGCAAAAAAGTGAGTGGAGAGCAAAATTTAGCTCCACATCTCATTGTAATACCAGCGCTGCTTACGGTAGCGGTTAGCTGGCTAAACGTGCTCGTGCACAATTTCCCCATAGGAATCAATGGGGCTGATTCGGCTGAAAAAAAGTCTAACACCTGCAAAAAAGCAGCGTTCAGCTCCTAACGCAGCCCCATTGATTCCTATGGGGAAATACTTTTTATGTCTACACCTAACACCCTAACATGAACCCCGAGTCTAAACACCCCTAATCTTACACTTATTAACCCCTAATCTGATGCCCCTGACATCGCAGACACCTACATTATATTATTAACCCCTAATCTGCCGCTCCGTACACCGCCACCTACATTATACTTATGAACCCCTAATCTGTCGCCCCCAACGCCGCCGCCACTATTATAAAGTTATTAACCCCTAAATCTAAGTCTAACCGTAAATTAAATATAATTTAAATAAATCTAAATAAAAATACTATTAAATAAATTATTCATATTTTAAACTAAATACTTACCTATAAAATAAACCATAAGATAGCTACAATATAACTAATAGTTACATTGTATCTATCTTAGGGTTTATTTTTATTTTACAGGCAAGTTTGTATTTATTTTAACTAGGTAGAATAGTTATTAAATAGTTATTAACTATTTAATAACTTCCTAGTTAAAATAAATACAAATATACATGTAAAATAAATACTAATCTAAGTTACAATTACACCTAACACTACACTATAATTAAATAAATTACCTAAATTAACTACAATTAATTACAATTAAATTAAATAAACTAAATTACAAAAAAAAACACACTAAATTACAGAAAATAATTACAAATTTAAACTTATTACACCTAATCTAATCCCCCTAATAAAATAAAAAAGCCCCCCAAAATAATAAAATCCTTACCCTATACTAAATTACAAATAGCCCTTAAAAGGGCTTTTTGCGGGGCATTGCCCCAAAGTAATCAGCTCTTTTATCTGCAAAAAAAGACAATAACCCCCCAACATTACAACCCACCACCCACACACCCAACCCTACTCTAAAACCCACCCAATCCCCCCTTAATAAAACCTAACACTACCCCCTTGAAGATCACCTTACCTTGAGACGTCTTCACCCAACCTGGCAGAAGTGGTCCTCCAGACGGTCCAAAGTCTTAATCCTATCCAGGCAGAAGAGGTCCTCCAGATGGGCAGAAGTCTTCATCCAGACGGCATCTTCTATCTTCATCCATCCGGAGTGGAGCAGGTCCATCTTCAAGACATCCGACGTGGAGCATCCTCTTCGTTCGACGGCGACTGGAACAATGACGGGTCCTTTAAATGACGTCATCTAAGATCCCTTCAATTCCGATTGGCTGATAGAATTCTATCAGCCAATCGGAATTAAGGTAGAAAAAAATCCTATTGGCTGATCCTATCCTATAGTATGCAAGCTCAATCCTATTGGCTGTTCTAATCAGCCAATAGGATTGAACTTGGGTGTGTGGGTGGTGGGTTGTAATGTTGGGGGGGGGGGTATTGTCTTTTTTTTTTACAGGTAAAAGAGCTGATTACTTTGGGGCAATGCCTTTGAAGGGCTATTTGTAATTTAGTATAGGGTAGGGATTTTTATTATTTTGGGGGGCTTTTTTATTTTATTAGGGGGATTAGATTAGGTGTAATTAGTTTAAAAAATTGTAATTATTTTATTATTTTCTGTAATTTAGTGGGGGGGTTTTCTCCGTAATTTAGTTTATTTAATTGTAATTAATTGTAGTTAATTTAGGTAATTTATTTAATTATAGTGTAGTGTTAGGTGTAATTGTAACTTAGGTTAGTATTTATTTTACAGGTATATTTAATAACTATTAATAACTATTCTACCTAGTTAAAATAAATACAAAGTTGCCTGTAAAATAAAAATAAACCCTAAGATAGCTACAATGTAACTATTAGTTATATTGTAGCTATCTTAGGGTTTATTTTATAGGTAAGTATTTAGTTTTAAATAAGAATAATTTATTTAATTGTAGTAATTTTATTTCGATTTATTTAAATAATATTTAAGTTAGGGGGTGTTAGGGTTAGACTTAGATTTTGGGGTTAATAAATTTAATATAGTGGAGGCGACGTTGGGGTCCGCAGATTAGGGATTAATAAATGTAGGTAGGTGTCAGCGATGTTAGGGACGGCAGATTAGGGGTTAATAATATTTAACTTCTGTTTGCGAGGCGGGAGTGTGGCGGTTTAGGGGTTAATACATTTATTGAAGTGGCGGCGATGTCCGGTTAGGTATATTAGGGGTTAAAAATTTTAATATAGTGTTTGCGATGTGGATGGGTTAATAGGTAGTTTATGGGTGTTAGTGTACTTTTTAGCACTTTAGTTAAGATTTTTATGTTACGGCGTTAGCCCATAAAACTCTTAACTACTGACTTTTAAATGCGGTAGGAGTCTTGACAGGAGAGGGTCTACCGCTCACTTTTTCCAAGACTCATAATACCGGCGTTAGGAGAAGCCCATTGAAAAGATAGGATACGCCATTTACGTAAGTGGATTTGCGGTATGCTCAAATCGCGGAAAAAAAGTGAGCGGTACACCTGTACCTGCCTGACTCGTAATACCAGCGGCCGTTAAAAAGCAGCGTTGAGACCTCTCAACGCTGCTTTTTAAGGCTAACGCAAGACTCGTAATCTAGGCGCATGTGTATTAAAAATACCTATCTGTGGGGGGCGGAGCCAACTGTCTAAGAGATCGGTCGCACATTGCAGGAGCTCCGGCTCTCACTTCAGAAGATTAAGATAAAGATATGCTTTGAGAAATACTTTCACTGTTCTGTTGATCACCTATGCATGCTTTCTACATAAGATGTCTGGCTAAATGGGTTTGAACAGCTAAATAGCACATTTCAGCTCCTTTGGAACTCACCACGTGGCTTTGCAGTGAGAGAGATATAACAAGCCTTTTGTTTACGAACAAGGTGGTTCACTGTCTACATCCAATCTACTGATCTGTACTGTTAAAGTAACCCTTACAGCGATCCTAACTACTGTTTTAATACTCTTTTGAGGGAAATGGCGGCTGTGGAAGATTGGAAGGCAACAGCTTTTGGCTTTATAGAGGCCTCCTTACGGTTTCTGGAAGTGCTTATGACAAGGATCTACGCAGAGAAAACCCGCAATGGTCTGCCTATTAGCCAAGCCATACAACGATGCGGAACACATAAGGAGGGAGAGCACTCACTGGACATAGCCGCTGACAAGTTTACCGCAGAAACAGAAGCAATACAGCAGAGCATACAACTAATACAGCAGAGCCCAGCGCAAAGATGGAGGGCAGTGGCCCAGCAGAGAATATACTCTTACCTTGCCCCCGTAACATCCTATAGTAGTGGCGGTCCGGGAGTGATTTTAGAACCTGATTTGCAGACTGACATGCAGGTAATATATTCAAATACCCTAGTGGAGATATTGGGTGAGCCCAAGAGCATCAGCAGTAACGTGGGACTCCTTTACCTATTTACATCTTGAGACTTGCCTTTTGAGCCTCTCACAATGAACAAAATTGTTAACCGAGAGCTGACTGCTAAAATGAATCCGGTCATTAATGGGCTTGCAAGATCTGGAATGGGCTAAACCGGATAATTCCACCGAAGTTGTCTTTCTGGCTAAGTACCTGTTTGGTGATCTTTGAGGTTATCGCATCTGGACACGGACATACTATTTTGCAGTTTGTTTATGTATCTTAAACACCATTGTATTCTGTTGACACGCTAAACTCTGTTTTAATATATACTAGCTAAATTGTCTTTTGTGATGACAACAATGTCTGTAAACTCTAGTGATAGATAGGGGTGTGACGGCTTCTCTAACACAGGGCCGTTCCATTTCATCCACATGGTTCAGTTTTGTGTTTAAATGGGACATTAATGGAAATTGAATGTAATACTATTTCTATGCACTTCCATGTATATTTCAATGGGGCTAGATTATTACCTCTCTAATTATTTCCTAGTCTTCAAGGAGACCTATTTCAGGTTCAGGCTTTAGACATGTTGTCCATACTTCATATATAGTTGTAGAGCTCTCTTGATAAGTTCATACGTTTCTCTTACTAGCATACCCCATGTTTGATTCACTGGCATCTAATAAGCTCCCATTCTTATATAATTACATGTATTCTCTATTGAAACCTCACTGTACTAGTGCCCATGTTATATGCATGATTTTTAAGATGACTTATCTACCCTAAATGGAGTGTGAATTTTTTTTTCATAACGGGTACTGAAAGTCTGTTAGACTTTCTAAATCATTGTTAGCTTTTGATCTATCACTGCAAGTTTCACTTGTTGGTACTGCCCTTTTTAAAGTTGTTGCTTGCAACCAAATACTACTATATTAGGGTACAATATTGACAATTTAACTTCTGAGCTCTACACAAATTTCTGCCCCCTTATGTTTATTACACTATATTTACAGGCTCTTCATTGTTTATCTGCACCTACCATGATATAAATAGAATTTAACCATTTCATCGCATAATACTTCTATGTCTGCAGGTTTTTTTTTTCATACTTTATGTATATGCATGGAGTTTAGGTGAAGTTTCTAGACATGACATGTTGCTGCCAGCGGCCGGGGCAGCGTGATGCCTATATTTTACAAATATATAGCTCCATAGCATAGTTTCGGACATAGTTTTGCACCGTAATGCAAATTAATGTACATAAGTAATGTTCTTATTTTTTGCTTTATGTTAAAGTTCTGGACATGTTTCCAGTATTCTATTTACAATTGTTGTATAACCACGGCAAACACATGTGATTTCAATATTAATTATATTTGAACATATATACAGCTGTAACCATACTACTTACTTATACCTGTCCTATGTACAGATCTCAATTACTTCAGGATGACGTGTTTTCTAACGCAGACTGGACCTGCGCTTGTATCTAGCTATACCATTTCTCGCCCTTATAGTTCATACTAGAACTGCATAACCCTTGTTATCTGTATCATCTTAGACTCTTAGGCCTAGATTTAGAGTTTGGCGTTAGCCGTGAAAACCAGCGATAGAGGCTCCTAACGCTGGTTTTAGGCTACCGCCGGTATTTGGAGTCACTCAAAATAGGGTCTAACGCTCACTTTTCAGCTGCGACTTTTCCATACCGCAGATCCCCCTACGCCAATTGCGTATCCTATCTTTTCAATGGGATCTTCCTAACTCCGGTATTTAGAGTCGTTTCTGAAGTGAGCGTTAGAGCTCTAACGACAAAACTCCAGCCGCAGGAAAAAAGCAGGAGTTAAGAGCTTTATGGGCTAACGCCGGTTCATAAAGCTCTTAACTACTGTACCCTAAAGTACACTAACACCCATAAACTACCTATGTACCCCTAAACTGATGTCCCCCCATATCGCCGCAACTCGATTAAATTTTTTTAACCCCTAATCTGCCGACCGCCACCTACGTTATACTTATGTATCCCTAATCTGCTGCCCCTAACCCCGCCGACCCCTGTATTATATTTATTAACCCCTAACCTGCCCCCCACAACGTCGCCGCCAGCTACTTACACTTATTAACCCCTAATCTGCCGACCGCAAAGCGCCGCCACCTACGTTATCCTTATGTACCCCTAATCTGCTGCCCCTAACACCGCCGACCCCTATATTATATTTATTAACCCCTAATCTGCCCCCCTCAACGTCGCCGACACCTGCCTACACTTATTAACCCCTAATCTGCCGAGCGGACCTGAGCGCTACTATAATAAAGTTATTAACCCCTAATCCACCTCACTAACCCTATCATAAATAGTATTAACCCCTAATCTGCCCTCCCTAACATCGCCGACACCTAACTTCAATTATTAACCCCTAATCTGACGACCGAATCTCGCCGCTATTCTAATAAATGTATTAACCCCTAAAGCTAAGTCTAACCCTAATACTAACACCCCCCTAAGTTAAATATAATTTAAATCTAACGAAATTAATTAACTCTTATTAAATAAATTATTCCTATTTAAAGCTAAATACTTACCTGTAAAATAAATCCTAATATAGCTACAATATAAATTATAATTACATTGTAGCTATTTTAGGATTAATATTTATTTTACAGGCAACTTTGTAATTATTTTAACCAGGTACAATAGCTATTAAATAGTTAAGAACTATTTAATAGTTACCTAGTTAAAATAATAACAAAATTACCTGTAAAATAAGTCCTAACCTAAGTTATAATTAAACCTAACACTACCCTATCAATAAATTAATTAAATAAAATACCTACAATTACCTACAATAAAACCTAACACTACACTATCAATAAATAAATTAAATACAATTTCTACAAATAACTACAATTACATAAACTAACTAAAGTACAAAAAATAAAAAAGAACTAAGTTACAAAAAATAAAAAAATATTTACAAACATAAGAAAAATATTACAACAATTTTAAACTAATTACACCTACTCTAAGCCCCCTAATAAAATAACAAAGACCCCCAAAATAAAAAAATTCCCTACCCTTTTCTAAATTAATAAATTTAAAAGCTCTTTTACCTTACCAGCCCTGAACAGGGCCCTTTGCGGGGCATGCCCCAAGAAAATCAGCTCTTTTGCCTGTAAAAAAAAACATACAATACCCCCCCCCCAACATTACAACCCACCACCCACATACCCCTAATCTAACCCAAACCCCCCTTAAATAAACCTAACACTAAGCCCCTGAAGATCTTCCTACCTTGTCTTCACCTCAACAGGTATCACCGATCTGTCCTGGCATCCGGTGCTGAAGAGGTCCAGAAGAGGCTCCAAAGTCTTCCTCCTATCCGGCAAGAAGAGGACATCCGGACCGGCAAACATCTTCATCCAAGCGGCATCTTCGATCTTCTTCCATCCGGTGCGGAGCGGGTCCATGTTGAAGCATCCGACGCGGATCCATCCTCTTCTTCCGGCGTCTCCCGACGAATGACGGTTCCTTTAAGGGACGTCATCCAAGATGGCGTCCCTCGAATTCCGATTGGCTGATCTATCAGCCAATCGGAATTAAGGTAGGAATATTCTGATTGGCTGATGGAATCAGCCAATCAGAATCAAGTTCAATCCGATTGGCTGATCCAATCAGCCAATCAGATTGAGCTCGCATTCTATTGGCTGATCGGAACAGCATGTTTGTCTCACATGTCTATCTTGCAGTGTAATTTAATGTTGAAAATATCCCTTTTTCTTAGTTCTGCAAGATTATATAATGCCTTTTGTTTAACGCTTCTTTTTTATTATTTTTATATCTTACAAAATCTAGCAGTAGTGTTTGAATTTAACGCAACATGTCTACATATCTCACTACACTAATCATACATAAGAAATAATCCCTCCTCTATAGTGCTGTAAACTTTTCAAGGTCCATGAGTGACCTCACGTATTATTGGAGGACACTATACTTGCTATAAAACGAGGTTGTTACTCTTCTTTGTACTATAACATCTTTGTTGTTCTAAATTTTCTATTCTTAAAGGGCCAGTAACAACACCAAATAAGGTTATATAATAATGCACACAGTGCAGAATTATATAACTTTAGCCTAGCGTCACGTTTCTTAAGCAGCGTATAGCAAAGATATTTAGCTACGATAATCTATTTTTCAGAACGCCGCTCCTGGTTCTACTGAGCGGGTCTGTTTTTTACCTAAGCGCATCGGGCACGCTGTCTAGTCACAGCACGCCCGATCGCGCCATTAAACTGAATGTAGCTCGCTCTCGCTACCATACCCGAGCGGGAGCGAGCACATTCAGTTTAATGGCGCGATCGGGCGTGCTGTGACTAGACAGCGTGCCCGATGCGCTTAGGTAAAAAACAGACCCGCTCAGTAGAACCAGGAGCGGCGTTCTGAAAAATAGATTATCGTAGCTAAATATCTTTGCTATACGCTGCTTAAGAAACGTGACGCTAGGCTAAAGTTATATAATTCTGCACTGTGTGCATTATTATATAACCTTATTTGGTGGGGTTACTGGCCCTTTAAGATAACCTTCTATTGCAAAAATTGACAAAATGATATTTGATGTACATGAATATATTATTGTACGTGTTGAAAACCTCAATAAAAACCTTTAAAAAACACACAAAAAAACCTATCTGTTTAAACTTGTATATATATTTGTGTCTTGCAGTCTTCCTTTCCAGTTTTTTTAATTGTACCTCTTGTATTGTGCGTTGAAATCTGTTGGCACATTACTACCTCCCAACATTTGTGGCTGAGAATGAGGGACACAGGAGGTTGATGGGAGCCTGTCACCATTTTATGGGTAGAGCCATGTTGGGAGGATTCATGGGTGGTTGGTGGGCAGGATTGTGAGTGTTTCTGGGTGGTCTGTGGGTGTGCCAGGGCAGTTTTTTAATGTTTATTTGGTTGTTCTGTGGGTGGGGTTGAGGGAAAATCTGTAAAGAGGGACATATGGCTGTCTCAGAGGGACAGAGCACAGCCTCAGGGAATGTCCCTCTCAATAGGAACAACTGGGAGGTCTTTTACAAATTAAGATAATAATAATGATTAAGAGAATACAACGATATTCCCTAATATTAGAGATGGCTTCTACCATATAGCATTAACTCTGGAAAATAAGCTTGTGCCAATGTAATTTATAAATATTACTTTTATCACATTGCACTTTTACATTTTCCAGAGAATATATATTTTTTTTTACTATTTACCTATGTTGAAATATACTTGCGTGTCAGAAATGATTTCGTGAACAGTTTAGAAATGATTTCTTATGAAATCTGGCATGTTTGAATATTCAGTCAGCAGGAAATACAGGAAGAAGAAAATAGGTCACATACCTCTAGGGCAGCAAATTCCAACGAGGTAGGAAATTAGATATGATAATATTGGACCCTTTTCCCCTAAATAGTTGCAGTTATTAGCTGGGATTAATATTAGGGTCTTTTAGTAATAACAGGCACATACTGAAGTAAAAGGTCTGTAGCTCTATTTATGTTTTTGCTATATGACAAATATGGATTTTGCGCATAAGTTCAATCATCAGAATAGCTATGTGTGTCTGTACAATGCATTCAGAATTTATTTCTTAGAACTGATTATTCCATGTATCAACAACCCTTTCTATAAAAAAAATCTTCTTAACCTGCTAACCTCCAATTTCAGTTTATGACCCTTTATTCGGGTAGTCCCCAATATCATTATTTTCTTTTTTTAAAAATGTGAGAGTTGTATCTAAAATTTTTATTTTATTTAAGAAGTCTTTTGTGATATGTTACTGATTTGATAAAATAAATAAAAAAGAGAAATGCTCATTTGGGTACAGACAGAGCTCAGTAGCTTGCTCTGTGGGGTAGTGCACATAGGGTACAGTCTCTTTAAGCAAATTTGTGCCTTTCACAAAACAGAACTTCCCTATAGTATATCAGTCTGATTTTGTCTATAGGGACAGTCCAGCTCCAAAATGTATCCTCTTCGGTACAATCTATTCATGCAGCTAACCTGTTTCAGCCTGTATGGGCCTCATTAGTGGACATGCAGCTATATTGGTTGTCTAGGGGTCCAGGTCTTTTAAAGGGATAGTCAAGTCCAAAAAAACCTTTCATAATTCAAATAGGGCATGCAATTTTAAACAACTTTCCAATTTACTTTTATCACCAATTTTGCTTGGTATTCTTAGTTGAAAGCTAAACTTAGGAGGTTCATATGCTATTTTCTGCTGAATGCATTTTAACCACTAGAGGGCGTTAGTTCATGTGTTTCATATAGATAACAGTGAGCTCATGCACGTGAATTTACTGAGGAGTGAGCACTGATTGGCTAAAATGCAAGTCTGTCAAATGAACTGAAATAAGGGGTCAGTCTGCAGAGGCTTAGATACAAGGTAATTACAGAGGTAAAATGTGTATTATTATAACTGTGTTGGTTATGCAAAACTGGGGAATGGGTAATAAAGGGACTATCTTTTAAATTCCCAAGTTGAAGCCTTTTCTAGTCTCTTTTGCTTATCAACTACTACTTGTTTAATGCAAAATAAACAGCTTTAGCTTCTTTTTTTTTTCCACGCAGGAATATTTTAGTGTTTAAATAATGCTTTTTCATATGTGCTATAAATATTTGTAGTGTTTCATGTCCCTAATAAGTTTAAAGGTGTCTATGATATCACCCTTCTTCCTCTACTTTTTTAAAACCACTATTTCAGTAGTTTTTCTTTCAAGTGGTGTACCCAACATCATACCTCTCAACATTCGTGGCTGGGTATCAGGGACTCAGGAGGTTGATGGGGGCCCATTGCCATTTTGTGGGTGGAGCTGTGTTGGGAGGGTGGGATCATGTGTGGTCAGTGGGTGTGCTAATATTGGATGGAGCTAAGGGAAATTCTGCAGCTAGTGACATATGATTGTCAGAGGGACAGCGGGACAGAGCTCAGAATCAGGGACTGTCCCTCTCAAATAGGGACAGTTAGGAGGTCTGCATACATTTTTTGTTTGCAAAGGATAGACTCAAACATTACAGTACATTGTTCAACAAAATTAGGTGCTTAAAAAGCATATTGAAATCATGTATTCAAATTCATATTTTATGTATGCAGCAAAATGCAAATTTAAATTGCACTCCTAAATTCTTATTTCAACTATGCAGGAAAAAATGTATTTAATGTCATTTCTAACTATAAAGTTAAAATTAAGCAAAACAATACAAAATTCAAAGCATACTTTATTTTGCTATTGCAAAATGAGCCTTGCAGCCTTGACAAGTTGTATTCATTGTATTACCTAAGTATTTTACACTTGCAAGTCTTGCTGCTTTTTCTTGCCCAATGTAAGCTGGTATGTCCTAAAATCCACAATGTCATTATTACACTGATGGAAAAAGATATGTATGAGAAGCTAGAAGTAAATGCAAAGTAACGTACCTTGAAAATAGAGAAACAAAACAAATCAGTGGCACTTCATATTGGTTATCCCCAATTTAACCCTTTTATGCCCAGGTTAACGTGTGTACATTGGAACAACTGAAATCTTGCGATCATGCACGTGATCGAGATTTCAATGATGGGATGGCGTAAGGGGGGCATCCCTATGATGCTAGGCATGCCTTCCTGACCGCGATCCCATCAGGGAAGCACCAGTGGCTTCAGGAAAGCCAAGCGGTTAGGATGTTGTATTCCGTCCTTCGGCACTAAAGCACAGCAAAATTTGCACGGAATACAATGCCGTAATGGCGTTAAAAGGTTAATTTCCTCTGATAATACTCTTTCTATTCAAACATATGCAATATAGTTAATATCATTCCTTGATTGGGTATGGTGTTTTGTATCTTTAAAGTAAATTACAAATTCTTCAGCGCAGACAATGAAAAAAAGAAGTCTTCTTTGTATTACTCATTGCTAAATAACACCACTGTGGGTTGTGAAGGTATATTAAAATGTAACTTTTATTAGCATATTAGAAATGTGTAAGATTAAAATCATTATCAAAATTGTTATCTGTGTGTTCCTTATTATTATATATGTTTAATAAGTGTGCTTAAACAATCAGTTTCTCTAAATTCAGTTAGCATAGAACACAATACAATCCCTATTGCCACCTTAACGTGCAACAACTGAAAAGGTTTCCCAGAGATATTATGGACTATATATCCCTGTTCAAAGTAGTACTAGTTTAAGATAATGTTAATTCAACATTAATTAGTAGATGAATTATGTTTTGGATGTTGTCTGTATCATTAATATTGAATAATATCTACAGCTGATAATTTATATGTATATCTACATACAATAAATCAGCAGCCATTGCAACGCATTAGAAGCCATGCTGTATCTAATGGAGGTTGGATGCCGCAGCGAATTAAGAACCTGGGGCTGGCAATCACATTAAAGGAGAAAGGTTTTCTGAAGCATAATCCAGGGGCCGCACTTAATAGGGACGGTTTAATGCGGCTGGCTCTTTTGAGGTTCTTTATGCCTTACCTGTATTTTGTTTAAGCAAGCTGTTTAGTACTTTTTATTCTAATTTACATCAGAAGTGACCCTGAACTTGTTTTTGGTGCCAAGCCTGAAAAAGTGTTAAAAGGTTGTCTCGGACCTATTTGTATGGAGACTGAATTATTCTTGTTCCTGGCTTGTTTCCATGATCTTGACCCTGGCAACGTTTCTGGACTTTGTTACCTGTCTGACCCTTCTTCTGGGATACTCTGTCTGAGGATTGATTTTCTGGCTTATGAATTTTGGAACTGTACCCGGGATTCTGCACTTGACTTTTCCTTTTGCCCTGATGCCTGGTCTCAGACTGATCTTCTGATTCTGACCCTTGGCCTGTTCACAGATTAACCTACTGCTGTCTTGGTTGTTTCCTGCTTTAAATTCTCTGTACAACTGGTTCCAGATGATAAATCAGGTAATCTGTCTATTACCTAACACTACTATAAAGATTGGAGTAATGTTGTTGTAAAAAATAGCACCACTGTGTAAGAATCCTCTACTACATTGTATAATTTATTATGTTGCTCAAGGTTATTTTAAGTCTCTGTGTATATTTTTAAGTGGATCTTGTTAGGTAGTAAATGCCTATATCACAGGGATACTAGCACAGTCAGCTAGAAAGTAAAAACCAACTACTACATTGATAGTGCTAAATGTAGGCTTTGGGAAGTTTAATATAATCAACATTCAATAAATAGCCCATTCACTAATAACAACTAAAACAGAGCTGATTAAATATTGTGGCAATGGTTCACTAAGACAAAGCTGAAAGGTGAAACGCATCAGAGGTTTTGTGTGTGTGGGGGAACTAATGGGGTTTTGTTTTTATGTAATCAAAAAGTAATTTTCAAGTATCTACTGTAGTGTGCTGTCATCTTGTAATGGTTTCTACAATGTATCATAAACTTAGTTTATTGAAAGTTATATTCAATATTTTATATACATATCTATAACATTGTTTTCCATAAATATTAAAATAAAATTTGGATTTTATTTTTAAAATTTTTCTACATCAATATTACCTTTTTTGCTGTTAAAGTTACAAAGGTTTTATATGGTTTTACATAAAATGACCAGGGCAGGACTGGGAAATCAGACCGGCCCTGGACATTTTTGAAGACCAGCTCAGCCCAGCCAACGCCCCGGCTAAGCCAACCAGCCCCCTTGGTACAGCTCCCCTCTAGGCTTCCAGGAGCTTTGTGTGCTTGTGGCTATGGCCTGCTGCTCCCTAAGTGCCAGCCTACATGTCCTCCAGCTCAACTCCCTCCTTGTCACATGTGTATGCTGTGCAGGATCACGTGATGTCCCCCCCACAGTGATGTTGCTTATTGTAGCGGAGCAGACATCTCACTATGTGTAAGGTGAGGGGAGGTGTCTGGATCTCAGTATGCAGGAATAACAACCAAAAACAAGAAAGTCTTTCTAGCGTAACCTTTACTGAAGAAATGATATGCACTAACAGATGAATCAAATAATAGAACAGAGCTGTACCAGAACAAATCTTACAATGCAATTTAAACACAAGTCTCTCAACAAGTACAGAACTCAGCGAGTACTGTTGGTGAGGTAAATTGTGAAATGTCCAGGAACAAAATAGCATATACATGTAGGTACAAGATTCAGTTGAAGAATAAGTATACAACAGGGGTCTTTTGTCTCAGCGGCAGTATAAGCATGCCCAAATATGTCAGCAGAGGTCTTTGGTCTTAGCAGTAGTAGAAGCATACAACAGGGGTCTTTGGTCTCAGCAGTAGTATAAGCATAGCCAAGTATGTCAGCAGAGGTCTTTGGTCTTAGCAGTAGTAGAAGCATACAACAGGGGTCTTTGGTCTCAGCAGTAGTATAAGCATAGCCAAGTATGTCAGCAGAGGTCTTTGGTCTCAACAGTAGTAGAAGCATACAACAGTATTACAACAGGGGTCTTTGGTTCCAGCGGCAGTATGAGCATACATAAGTATGTCAGCAGAGGTCTTTGGTCTCAGCAGAAGTAGAAGCATACAGCAGGGGTCTTTGATCTCAGCAGTAGTATAAGCATACCCAAGTATGTCAGCAGAGGTCTTTGGTCTCAGCAGTAGTAGAAGCATACATCAGTATTACAACAGGGGTCTTTGGTCCCAGCAGCAGTATAAGCATACCCAAGTATGTCAGCAGAGATCTTTGGTCTCAGCAGAAGTAGAAGCATACATCAGTATTACAACAGGGGTCTTTGGACCCAGCGGCAGTATAAGCATACTCAAGCAAGTATGTCAGCAGAGGTCTTTGGTCTCAGCAGTCGTAGAAGCATACAACAGGGGTCTTTGATTACAGCAGAGGAGCAGGAACCAGGAAAGCACCTTCCAAGGCAATAACTCAGTGCAGAATGAAGCACTGAGTAGCCTTTTATAGGAACTTCCACACCTGTGCCTTTCAGGTGGGAGGTCCTGTAATCAGTTACTGGCCCTTTAAATCTAGGCAGCGTGCTGCCGTGCGTGCCAGGTAAGTCAGGGATCCTGACACTATGCCAGCTTGCTTGAGCATCTGTCCGCTCAAAAAGCAGGTCGCTCCTCTTGCTTACTTGCTCACACTGTGGTGTGCTCTGTCTGCCAGGTTGGCCACTGGCCGCTGGGATGTTCCCCAGTTTCCTGGCAGCCCAATCCGGCCCTGGAAATGACATGCAAAGTTGCAAAGATTTATATGCTTTTTATGCAAAGATACAAACCCTTATCACTATGATTTTTCACTGGTGTACATGAATATGGGATAAAATGCTATTATTCAATTCCTTTGTAAATATGGCTTCATCCTTATAGAATTGTGCTGTCAGGAAAGTAAAGCCCATTCATGCTGAATACTGAATTCATTGTTGAATGACAACCTATGCAACATCCAACACCAACTTGACATATAAAACTTTTTTTAATGAGAGATTAACCAGTTTGAGATTGTAATATAAAATGTTTAATTATGTGTAGCAAAAACTTTTCAAAATATATTCATTATTTATTTAGTCCTCTTTTTTTTTTTTTTATTAAGTAACAGGAGTCACCATTTTTGAATGGTTTGCTACTTATCTCTCTCCTGCTGAGGACAAGTAGGGACAGATATAAAACAGTCAATAAATAGACAGTGGAAACAGCCTTGTTTGCACACTCTCTTTTATTTTCTGATTTATATAAGTCCCAAATTGTCTTCAGCAGAAGAAAGACAGGCATAAGTGGAGAAACATAGCGTCTCCAATTACTTTATTGGAACTAAAGTATTGTAAAGAAACTTACACTGAGATTACGAGTTTTGCGTTAGGAGGGGTGCATTGCTAACAAGCAGTTTTTTTTCTCACCGCTCACTTAAGACAAAGCTGGTATTAAAGGTTTTTTTAAACCCGGCGTTAGCCGCAAAAAGGTGTGCGTAGAGCAAAATTTACCTCCACATCTCACCTCAATACCAGCGTTGCTTATGGTAGCGGTGAGCTGGCAAAACGTGCTCATGCACGATTTCTCCATAGGAATCAATGGGGCAGAATCGGATGGAAAAAAACCTAAAACCTGTAAAAAAGCAGCGTTCAGCTTCTAATGCAGCCCCATTCATTCCTATGAGGAAACAAAAGTTATGTCTACACCTAACACCCTAACATGAACCCCGAGTCTAAACACCCCTAATCTTACACTTATTAACCCTTAATCTGCCGTCCCCAACATCACTGACACCTGCATTATATTTTTAAACCCTAATCTGCCGCTCCGGACACCGCCACCACCAACATTATCCCTATGAACCCCTAATCTGATGCCCCCAACATCGCCGACACCTACATTATATTTATTAACCCCTACTCTGCCGCCCCCAATGTCGCTGCCACCTAACTACATTTATTAACCCCTAATCTGCCACCGCCAACGTCGCAGCCACTATAATAAAGTTATTAACCCCTAAACCTAAGTCTAACCCTAACCCCTCCAATTTAAATATAATTTGAAATAATCTAAATAAAATTACTACTATTAAATAAATAATTCCTATTTAAAACTAAATACCTAGGCCTAAATTTGGAGTTTGGCGGTAGCCGTGAAAACCAGCGTTAGAGGCTCCTAACGCTGGTTTTAGGCTACCGCCGGTATTTGGAGTCACTCAAAATAGGGTCTAACGCTCACTTTCCAGCCGCGACTTTTCCATACCGCAGATCCCCTTACGTAAATTGCGTATCCTATCTTTTCAATGGGATTTTTATAACTCCGGTATTTAGAGTCGCTTCTGAAGTGAGCGTTAGACATCTAACGACAAAACTCCAGCCGCAGGAAAAAAGTCAGTAGTTAAGAGCTTTCTGGGCTAACGCCGGTTTATAAAGCTCTTAACTACTGTGCTCTAAAGTACACTAACACCCATAAACTACCTATGTACCCCTAAACCGAGGTCCTCCCACATCGCCGACACTCGAAAAAAATTTTTTAACCCCTAATCTGCCGACCGCCACCTACGTTATACTTATGTACCCCTAATCTGCTGCCCCTAACACCGCCGACCCCTGTATTATATTTATTAACCCCTAACCTGCCCCCCACAACGTCGCCTCCACCTGCCTACACTTATTAACCCCTAATCTGCCGACCGCAAAGCGCCGCCACCTACGTTATCCTTATGTACCCCTAATCTGCTGCCCCTAACACCGCCGACCCCTATATTATATTTATTAACCCCTAATCTGCCCCCCTCAACGTCGCCTCCACCTGCCTACACTTATTAACCCTTAATCTGCCGAGCGGACCTGAGCGCTACTATAATAAAGTTATTAACCCCTAATCCGCCTCACTAACCCTATAATAAATAGTATTAACCCCTAATCTGCCCTCCCTAACATCGCCGACACCTAACTTCAATTATTAACCCTTAATCTGCCGACCGAATCTCGCCGCTATTCTAATAAATGGATTAACCCCTAAAGCTAAGTCTAACCCTAATACTAACACCCCCCTAAATTAAATATAATTTAAATCTAACAAAATTAATTAACTCTTATTAAATAAATTATTCCTATTTAAAGCTAAATACTTACCTGTAAAATAAATCCTAATATAGCTACAATATAAATTATAATTATAGCTATTTTAGGATTAATATTTATTTTACAGGTAACTTTGTATTTATTTTAACCATGTACAATAGCTATTAAATAGTTAAGAACTATTTAATAGCTAAAATAGTTAAAATAATTACAAATTTACCTGTAAAAGAAATCCTAACCTAAGTTACAATTAAACCTAACACTAGACTATCAATAAATTAATTAAATAAACTACCTACAATTATCTACAATTAACCTAACACTACACTATCAATAAATTAATTAAATACAATTGCTACAAATAAATACAATTAAATAAACTAGCTAAAGTACAAAAAATAAAAAAGAACTAAGTTACAAAAAATAAAAAAATATTTACAAACATAAGAAAAATATTACAACAATTTTAAACTAATTACACCTACTCTAAGCCCCCTAATAAAATAACAAAGCCCCCCAAAATAAAAAAATGCCCTACCCTATTCTAAATTTCTAAAGTTCAAAGCTCTTTTACCTTACCAGCCCTGAACAGGGCCCTTTGCGGGGCATGCCCCAAGAAATACAGCTCTTTTGCCTGTAAAAAAAAACATACAATACCCAAGCCCCCCAACATTACAACCCACCACCCACATACCCCTAATCTAACCCAAACCCCCCTTAAATAAACCTAACACTAAGCCCCTGAAGATCATCCTACCTTGTCTTCACCTCACCGGGTATCACACCGATCCGTCCAGAAGAGCTCCTCCGATGTCCTGATCCAAGCCCAAGCGGGGGGCTGAAGAGGTCCATGATCCGGCTGAAGTCTTCATCCAAGCGGGGCAGAAGAGGTCTTCCATCCGATTGAAGTCTTCATCCAAGCGGCATCCATCCGGAGCGAAGCGGCAGCATCCTGAAGACCTCCACCGCGGAACATCCATCCTGGCCGACGACTGAACGACGAATGACGGTTCCTTTAAATGACGTCATCCAAGATGGTGTCCCTCGAATTCCAATTGGCTGATAGGATTCTATCAGCCAATCGGAATTAAGGTAGGAATATTCTGATTGGCTGATGGAATCAGTCAATCAGAATCAAGTTCAATCCGATTGGCTGATCCAATCAGCCAATCAGATTGAGCTTGCATTCTATTGGCTGATCGTAACAACCAGAATATTCCTACCTTAATTCCGATTGGCTGATAGAATCCTATCAGCCAATCGGAATTCGAGGGACGCCATCTTGGATGATGTCATTTAAAGGAACCGTCATTCGTCGTTCAGTCGTCGGCCAGGATGGATGTTCCGCGGTGGAGGTCTTCAGGATGCTGCCGCTTCGCTCCGGATGGATGCCGCTTGGATGAAGACTTCAATCGGATGGAAGACCTCTTCTGCCCCACTTGGATGAAGACTTCAGCCGGATCATGGACCTCTTCAGCCCCCCGCTTGGGCTTGGATCAGGACATCGGAGGAGCTCTTCTGGACGGATCGGTGTGATACCCGGTGAGGTGAAGACAAGGTAGGATGATCTTCAGGGGCTTAGTGTTTATTTAAGGGGGGTTTGGGTTAGATTAGGGGTATGTGGGTGGTGGGTTGTAATGTTGGGGGGCTTGGGTATTGTATGTTTTTTTTTACAGGCAAAAGAGCTGTATTTCTTGGGGCATGCCCCGCAAAGGGCCCTGTTCAGGGCTGGTAAGGTAAAAGAGCTTTGAACTTTAGTAATTTAGAATAGGGTAGGGCATTTTTTTATTTTGGGGGGCTTTGTTATTTTATTAGGGGGCTTAGAGTAGGTGTAATTAGTTTAAAATTGTTGTAATATTTTTCTTATGTTTGTAAATATTTTTTTTATTTTTTGTAACTTAGTTCTTTTTTATTTTTTGTACTTTAGCTAGTTTATTTAATTGTATTTATTTGTAGCAATTGTATTTAATTAATTTATTGATAGTGTAGTGTTAGGTTAATTGTAGATAATTGTAGGTAGTTTATTTAATTAATTTATTGATAGTCTAGTGTTAGGTTTAATTGTAACTTAGGTTAGGATTTCTTTTACAGGTAAATTTGTAATTATTTTAACTATTTTAGCTATTAAATAGTTCTTAACTATTTAATAGCTATTGTACATGGTTAAAATAAATACAAAGTTACCTGTAAAATAAATATTAATCCTAAAATAGCTATAATATAATTATAATTTATATTGTAGCTATATTAGGATTTATTTTACAGGTAAGTATTTAGCTTTAAATAGGAATAATTTATTTAATAAGAGTTAATTAATTTTGTTAGATTTAAATCATATTTAACTTAGGGGGGTGTTAGTATTAGGGTTAGACTTAGCTTTAGGGGTTAATCCATTTATTAGAATAGCGGCGAGATTCGGTCGGCAGATTAGGGGTTAATGTTTGAAGTTAGGTGTCGGCGATGTTAGGGAGGGCAGATTAGGGGTTAATACTATTTATGATAGGGTTAGTGAGGCGGATTAGGGGTTAATAACTTTATTATAGTAGCGCTCAGGTCCGGTCGGCAGATTAGGGGTTAATAAGTGTAGGCAGGTGGAGGCGACATTGTGGGGGGCAGATTAGGGGTTAATAAATATAATATAGGGGTCGGCGATGTTAGGGCAGCAGATTAGGGGTACATAGGGATAATGTAAGTAGCGGCGGTTTACGGAGCGGCAGATTAGGGGTTAATAATAATATGCAGGGTCAGCGATAGCGGGGGCTGCAGATTAGGGGTTAATAAGTGTAAGGTTAGGGGTGTTTAGACTCGGGGTACATGTTAGAGTGTTAAGTGCAGACGTAGGAAGGGTTACCGCATAGCAAACATTGGGGCTGCGTTAGGAGCTGAACGCGGCTTTTTTGCAGGTGTTTGGGTTTTTTTCAGCTCAAACAGCCCCATTGTTTCCTATGGGGGAATCGTGCACGAGCACGTTTTTGAGGCTGGCCGCGTCAGTAAGCAACTCTGGTATCGAGAGTTGAAGCTGCGTTAAAAATGCTCTACGCTCCTTTTTTGGAGCCTAACGCAGCCTTTATGTGGACTCTCAATACCAGAGTTATTTTTATGGTGCGGCCAGAAAAAAGCCGGCGTTAGTTTTTCGGGTCGTTACCGACAAAACTCCAAATCTAGGCCCTAGAAAATAAACCCTAAGCTAGCTACAATATAACTAATAATTACATTGTAGCTATCTCAGGGTTTATTTTTATTTTACAGGCAACTTTGTATTTATTTTAACTAGGTAGAATAGTTATTAAATAGTTATTAACTATTTAATAACTTCCTAGTTAAAATAAGTACAAATTTACCTGTAAAATAAACCCTAACCTAAGTTACAATTACACCTAACACTACACTATCATTAAATAAATTAACTAAATTACCTACAATGAATTACAATTAAATTAAATAAACTAAAGTACGAAAAAAAAACTAAATTACAGAAAAAAATAAAATAATTACAAGAATTTTAAACTAATTACACCTAATCTAATCACCCTAATAAAATAAAAAAGCCCCCCAAAATAATAAAAATCCCTACCCTACACTAAATTACAAATAGCCCTTCAAAGGGCTTTTTGCGGGGCATTGCCCCAAAGTAATCAGCTCTTTTACCTGTAAAAAAAAATACAATACCCCCCCAACATTAAAACCCACCATCCACACACCCAACCCTACTCTAAAACCCACCCAATCCCCCCATAATAAAACCTAACACTACCCCCTTGAAGATCACCCTACCGTGAGACGTCTTCACCCAGCCGGGCACAAGTGGTCCTCCAGAGGGGCAGAAGTCTTCATCCGATCCGGGCAGAAGAGGACCTCCAGATGGGCAGAAGTCTTCATCCAGACGGCATCTTCTATCTTCATCCATCCGGAGTGGAGCGGGTCCATCTTGCCGCCCCCAACGTCGCCGCCACTATAATAAACATATTAACCCCTAAACCGCCGCACTCCCACCTTGCAAACATTAGTTAGAATTATTATCCCCCTAATCTGCCACCCCCAACGTCGCCGCCACTATATTATTAATGTTATATTATTATGTTAATGCTATATTATGTTATTAACCCCTAAACCTAAGTCTCACTGCTCACTTACCTGCAGCGCTGGTATTACGAGTTTTCAGAAACCCGTCGTTAAAAGACAAGAAATGAGCGTTGAGCAAAATTTTTCTCATTACCGCACTCCAATACCAGCGCTGCTTAAGTCAACGGTGAGCTGGTCGTACACGATTTCCCCATAGGAATCCACAGCGAGAGCCGGCTGAAAAAAAAGTTATGTCTACACCTAACACCCTAACATGAACCCAGAGTCTAAACACCCCTAATCTTACACTTATTAACCCCTAATCTGCCGCCCCCGACATCGCCGACACCCTACATTATATTATTAACCCCTAATCTGTCGCTCCGGACACCGCCGCCACCACCTACATTATAGTTATGAACCCCTAATCTGCTGCCCCCAACATTGCCGACACCTACATTATATATATTAACCCCTAATCTGCCGCCCCAATGTCGCCGCAACCTACCTACATTTATTAACCCCTAATCTGCCGTCCCCAACATCGCCGCCACTATATTAAAGTTATTAACCCCTAAACCTAAGTCTAACCCTAACACCCCCTAACTTAAATATAATTTAAATAAATCTAAATAAAATTACTATCATTAACTACATCATTCCTATTTAAAACTAAATACTGGGGGGGACCCTTCAAATCCGGTAACTGCTTCTCTGGACTCGTCGGGGCCTATGTGCTACTGCATTATCTTTTTATCATGCATTTATTGATTCTGAAAATCTACTATATTTACTAGTTCTTTAAACATAATTTAAACAATCAATAATAAACAGAAGAAAATTCTCGGCTAGATTATGAGTTTTGTGTTAGAGGCTGTGCGGTGCTAACGAGCAGTTTTGTCTCACTGCTCACTTACCTGCAGCGCTGGTATTACGAGTTTTCAGAAACCCGTCGTTAAAAGACAAGAAATGAGTGTTGAGCAAAATTTTTCTCATTACCGCACTCCAATACCAGCGCTGCTTAAGTCAACGGTGAGCTGGTCGTACATGCTCGTGCACGATTTACCCATAGGAATCAACAGCGAGAGCCGGCTGAAAAAAAGTTATGTCTACACCTAACACCCTAACATGAACCCAGAGTCTAAACACCCCTAATCTTACACTTATTAACCCCTAATCTGCCGCCCCCGACATCGCCAACACCTACATTATATTATTAAGCCCTAATCTGTCGCTCCGGACACCACCGCCACCACCTACATTATAGTTATGAACCCCTAATCTGCTGCCCCCAACATTGCCGGCACCTACATTATATATATTAACCCCTAATCTGCCGCCCCAATGTCGCCGCAACCTACCTACATTTATTAACCCCTAATCTGCCGTCCCCAACATCACCGCCACTATATTAAAGTTATTAACCCCTAAACCTAAGTCTAACCCTAACCCTAACACCCCATAACTTAAATATAATTTAAATAAATCTAAATAAAATTACTATCATTAACTACATCATTCCTATTTAAAACTAAATACTTACCTTTAAAATAAACCCTAAGCTAGCTACAATATAACTAATAGTTACATTGTAGCTATCTTGGGGTTTATTTTTATTTTACAGGCAAGTTTGTATTTATTTTAACTAGGTAGAATAGTTATTAAATAGTTATTAACTATTTAATAACTACCTAGCTAAAATAAAGACAAAAGTACCTGTAAAATAAAACCTAACCTAAGTTACACTAACACCTAACACTACAATATAATTAAATAAATTAACTAAATTAAATACAATTACCTAAATTAAATTAGCTAAAGTACAAAAAAAACAAACACTAAATTACAGAAAATAATAAACAAATTACAGATATTTCAACAAATTAGACCCAATCTAATAGCCCTATTAAAATAAAAAAGCACCCCAAAATAAAAAAAACCCTAGCCTAAACTAAACTACCAATAGCCCTTAAAAGGGTCTTTTGCGGGGCATTGCCCGAAAGTAATCAGCTATTTTACCTGTAAGAAAATACAAACAACCCCCCCAACAGTAAAACCCACCACCCACACAACCAACCCCCCAAATAAAATACTATCTAAAAAAACCTAAGCTCCCCATTGCCCTGAAAAGGGCATTTGGATGGGCATTTCCCTTAAAAGGGCAGTTAGGTCTTTTGCCGCCCAAACCCTAACCTAAAAATAAAACCCACCCAATACACCCTTAAAAAAACCTAACACTAAGGCCCTGAAGATCTACTTACTGGGAGAAGTCTTCATCCAAGCCGGGCAAAGTGGTCCTCCAGACGGGCAGAAGTCTTCATTCAGACGGCATTTTCTTTCTTCATCCATCCGGCGCGGAGTGGGTCCATCTTCAAGACATCCGGAGTCTTCTTACTGACTGAAGGTACCTTTAAGTGACGTCATCCAAGATGGCATCCCTATCAGCCAATCGGAATTAAGGTAGAAAAAATCCTATTGGCTGATGCAATTAGTCAATAGGATTGAAGTTCAATCCTATTGGCTGATCCAATCAGCCAATAGGATTGAGCTCGCATTCTATTGGCTGTTCCAATCAGCCAATTGGCTGTTCCAATCACAATTAGATAATTCTATTTAATTTAGTTAATTTATTTAATTATAGTGTAGTGTTAGGTGTTATTGTAACTTAGGTTAGGTTTTATTTTACAGGTAAATTTGTCTTTATTTTAGCTAGGTAGTTATTAAATAGTTAATAACTATTTAATAACTATTCTACCTAGTTAAAAGAAATACAAACTTGCCTGTAAAATAAAAATAAACCCTAAGATAGCTACAATGTAACTATTAGTTATATTGTAGCTAACTTAGGGTTTATTTTATAGGTAAGTATTCAGTTTTAAATATGAATAATTTAGTTAATGATAGGAATATTTATTTAGATTTATTTAAATTATATTTAAGTTAGTGGGTGTTAGGGTTAGGGTTAGACTTAGGTTTAGGGGTTAATAACTTTAATATAGTGGCAGCGATGTTGGGGACGGCAGATTAGGGGTTAATAAATGTAGGTAGGTTGCGGCGACATAGGGGGTGGCAGATTAGGGGTTAATATATATATAATGTAGGTGTCTGCAATGTTGGGGGCAGCAGATTAGGGGTTCATAACTATATTGTAGGTGGCGGGTGTGTCCGGAGCGGCAGATTAGGAGTTAATAATATAATGTAGGGTGTTAGGTGTAGACATAACTTTTTTTCAGCCGGCTCTCCCTGTTGATTCCTATGGGGAAATCGTGCACGAGCATGTACGACCAGCTCACCGTTGACTTAAGCAGCGCTGCTATTGGAGTGCGGTAATGAGAAAATTTTTGCTCAACTCTCACTTCTTGTCTTTTAACGACGGGTTTCTGAAAACTCGTAATACCAGCGCTGCAGGTAAGTGAGCAGTGAGACAAAACTGCTCGTTAGCACCGCACAGCCTCTAACACAAAACTCATAATCTAGCCGAGTATTTTCTTCTGTTTATTATTGATTGTTTAAATTATGTTTAAAGGACTAGTAAATATAGTAGATTTTCAGAATCAATAAATGCATGATAAAAAGATAATGCAGTAGCACATAGGCCCCGACGAGTCCAGAGAAGCAGTTACCGGATTTGAAGGGTCCCCCATTCCTCCCAGAAGGTAGGTGCCTCATCAAATTGCTGATAGCATACTATAAGGGTGACTTGATCCCCTGCACCCCGCTCGATCGGCACCCCTTTTAAGAAACAGTGGATCAGGGCTCAATTCTGGTCCGGCACTGAGTTCCAGGAGCCTGGCTAGGCTAGCGAGGTTTTGCTGGCCCTCCGGCGTTTACCTCATCTCCTTGACAAAATATGCAGTGTCATGTACAATGTAGATTATTTAAAGTATTGTAGATATCTTAAAAAGGATTTAATGGTTGCTTGCTATTATTTCAAACATAAATATATATTTGAAAATACAACCCCAATTCCGAAAAAGTTGAGACAGTATGGAAAATGCAAAAAAACTATCAAAAAGAGTCATTTGAAAATTTTATTCACCCTGTACTATATTGAAAACATAATATTAACACATTATTTTTGATGTTTTACTTTGTGAATTTAATGTATTTTTTAAAATATAAACTCATTTCAAATCTGATGACTGCAACACAAGCCAAAAAAGTTGGGGCAGTCGACTGTTTACCACTGTGTAACATCACCTTTTTTTTTTTAATAACATATAAGCGTTTAGGCACTGAAGACAGCACTTGGTTAAAGGGACAGCCAAATCACAAAAAAACTTTCATGTTTCAAATAGGGCATGCAATTTTAAACAACTTTACAGTTTACTTTTACCACCAATTTTGCTTTGTTCTCTTAGTATTCTTAGTTGGCCAATTTTGGCCACCTCTTATCACATGCTTTTTTATTTGCTTTTCACAACAGGGGAGAGCTAGTTCATGTAAACCATATAGATAACATTGTGATCACGCCCGTGGATTGTGGCAGACACTGCACTAATTAGCTAAAATTCAAGTCAATAGATAATAAATAAAATGTTATGTGATCAGGGGGCTGTCAGATGATGCTTAGATACAAGTTAATCACAGAGGTAAAAAGTATCTTAATATAACAGTGTTGGTTATGCAAAACTCGGGAATGGGTAATAAAGGGTTTATCTATCTTTTCAAACAACAACAATTCTGGTGTTGACTGTCCCTTTAAGTTTAGCAAGCAGAATCCCCCTCCATTCATCCATTATGCATGTCTTCATCTGCCTACAGGGCTTTATTTTGCACTTCATAATGTGCCACACATTCTCAATCGGAAACAGGTCAGAACTGCAGGCAGGCCATGCTAGCCCTCGCACTCTCTGCTTACACAACCATGCGCTTGTAATCTGGGCAGAATGTGGTTTGGCGTTGTGCTGTTGGAAAATACAGGGACGTCCCTGATAAAGACGACATCTGGATGGCAGTATATGTTGCTCCAAAATGTATACATATCTTTCTGCATTAATGGTGTTCTCACAGATGTGCAAGCTACCCATGCCATGGTCACTGACATACCCCCATACCATGACAGATGCTGGCTTTTGGATCTGACGCTGATAACAGCTTGGATGGTCCTTTTCCTCTTTGGCCCGGAGAACAAGTCGGCTGTTTTTTCTAAAGACTATTTGAAATGTTTACTTGTTGGACCACAAAACACGATTCCACTGTGCTACTTTCCATCTCACATGAGACCGAGCCCAGAGAAGTCAGCAACGCTTCTGGACAGTGTTGATGTATGGCTTCTGCTTTGCATAGTAAAGCCTTAACTTGCATCTGTGTATTCCGAAGCCCATGTCAGGATATCCATTACAGACTCATGACAGTGACGTCTGAGGTATCAGAGATCACACGCATTCAGAAGTGATTTTAAGCCTTGCCCTTTACACACTGAGATTTGACCGTATTCCTTGAATCTTTTAATTATATTGTGCACTGTAGAAGGTGAAATGCCCAAAATACTATCAATTTGTCTTTGGGGAATGTTGTTCTCAAAGTGTTGGATTATTCGCTGAAGCATCTGTTGGCAGATTGGCGAGCCTCGACCCATCCTTGCTCTTGAAGGACTAGGCCATTTTTGGAGGCTCCTTATATACTATGATTACATGATTGCTTTACCTGTTTCACATCACCTACTTATTTCAACTTGTCACATCATATTAGTCCTAAATTGTCCCTGTCAAAACTTTTTTGAAAGGTGTTGCAGTCAACAGATTTAAAATGTGGGTATATTTTCAAAAATACATTCAATTCACAAAGTAAAACCTCAAATAATGTGTTAATGATGTTGTGTTTTCATTATACCACAGGGAGAATTGAATTTTCACTGATCACTGATTGGTGGCTGTATAAATATACCGATTGTCATTGACTCACCCATGTGTTCAGTTAGAAACCAGTAGTGCATTGCTGCTCCTTCAACAAATGATACCAAGAGAATGAAACAGATTAGATACTAGAAGTAGAAGAAAGTTGTTTAAAATTGTATTCTCTATCTGAATCACGAAAGAAAATTTTGGAGATAAAAAAATAATATAATTTAATGCTATTGACTACTATGACATAAATATATATTAACATATATTTCTATGTTATCACTAATAAACACAACAAGCTAACATAAATATATTTTAAAGTATATGCAATACTCAAAGTATTATACATGCATAAAAGTTTAAATACTGAATATCAATGCAAGGCTTGACTACATTATATCTACCATGTTTGAAATAAAATGCATGGTCATGCATAATGAACATTAGTTTGTTAGATATATAAATTAAAATGTAGATATTCTTGCTTGATGCATTTATTATTATAAATATAAATATATTTTTAAAATAGATATTTATGTTATAAAAGACATTTTCATTATAATTATAGTATTACATAACTGTATGCCTGCTATGTAACAATACAATTGTAATACTAATGCCTTTTGTAACATGAATATAACTTTTAAAATATATATTTAGGTTTAAAATAAAAAAACACAACAAGAAAAATCTATATAGCTATTCATTTATGTACAATAGTTAAAAGAATATGCATCATACATAAGAATGCATAATATTTAAACAAATATAGATAAATGCACTATTAACACTTAAAGGGACACTGAACCAAAATTTTTTGTCGTGATTTATATAGAGCATGAAATTTTAAGCAACTTTCTAATTTACTCCTATTATCAAATTTTCTTCATTCTCTTGGTATCTTTATTTGAAATGCAAGAATGTAAGTTTAGATGCTCTAACCTAATCACCTAATCAACCCCCATACAAGTATGAGCGTGGTTAGGAAATTAAAGCCTAATAAATGGTAACTATCAATAATCACCTAATCAAACCCCATACAGGTATGGGAGGTGGTTGGGAGATTAAGGCCTAATAAATGGTAACTATCAATAATGACCCAATGAAACCCCATACATGTATGGGGGGCTAGTTAGGAGATTAAAGCCTACTAAATGGAAACCATCAGTAATCACCTAATCAACCCCCATATAGGTATGGGGGGTGGTTTGGAGATTAAGGCCTAAACTGCCACCTCCCAACGCAAACTACAGCACCTAACCCCTCTCTAAACTAACCTCTCCTCTAAACTAAACCCCCTAAATTACATGAAAAATGTAATCTAAGTTAAAATAAAATAAATAAAATGTAGTTACAAAAATAATAAACTACAGTATCCAATTTAAAAAAACAGAATTATACCTAACACTAATTTACATGTCCTGTAAATTAAAAAACCCACCCAATAAAAACAAAAACCCTAACACTAAAATAAATTACAATAGCAATAAAAAGGGCCTTTTGAAGTGCATTGTCCTAAAGTCATCCACTCTTTTGCAAAACAAAATCAATAAAGTAAAGGGGTTAATAGTTAGATACTTGCAGTGGCTATGTAGTGGTATAGGGGTTAATAGTTAGAAACTTGGGTTGGGTATGTGACTGTATAGGAGTTAATAGTTAGGTACTTGGGGTGGGTATGTAACAGTATAGGGGTTAATAGTTAGATACTTGCGGTGGGGATTTGGTGGTATAGGGGTAAATAGTTAGGTACTTGTGGTGGGTATGTGGCAGTTTAGATCTTTATTAGTGTAGTGTTAGTTTTCGATCATGGGGTACTTCGGTTTAGGGGTTTTATATTTCCAGGTATCCATTACTATACATCGCCAATAAGGGCGACGATGCTGGGTGTTATCTATAGCTAGCATCGACAACCAATGGTAAGCATAGTAATTGCCTCTTATCGATGCCGCTATGTTGGGAGCTTGGAATATTTTGCATGCTCGCTCAACATAGCGGTGGATCCTTTGGAATATTTTTTTTATATTAGTTTTAATATTAACAGAATGGAAAGCACATTTGTCAGGACCTGGCGTGGTGTTTAAATTACCACAAATAATTTAAAATATGTTTTATTGTAAAATATCCACTTGTCTATTTTGTTATAGAAAAGTCTCGCTGGATAGAACAAGATGTGTCTCGGAGACTTTGCAGACTCTAACAAGGGGCTGACTGTAGGTCGAGTATTTCATCTACACTAATGCCAAGGATATGGAATTCATAAAGACTCTAATGCCCCTGTGAGTTTTCTAGAGTTGTCATATTTTGCTATTTTAGAGCTGACAAGGTATAAAGTAATAAGGGATTTACCTTTTTAACTGTCTGGAACAAAGCTTGTAGGAGATGTAATGTATACAAATCTCAGAAAAGGTGAGGTCATCAGCAAAAAAGTAGAGCAAAGCATTAGCCTCTATCTATTCAAAACCAAATATCACAGTAGAAGAAGCAGGCGAAAGAATGGTTAAAAGTTCTGTTCCAGAGATCAGCAACAACTAGATCAGTGCACTGTTCAGGGTACAGATAAGGCATGGAGCATAATGCAGGACATATGCAGGGGTCAAAACCAGGAAAGCAGATCAGGGACTAAAACGCCAGGACTTACAGAAGAATAACCAAGCACTGATTGGTGTTAGCAGGGGCATTTTAACACTTCATGAGAAAAAAGTAAATGCTGCGTAGCACAGTTGGTGAAAAAATTAGCAAAAATATGTATTTAAAGCATGGAAAAAAAATAGTTAAAAACATCACTTGCAAATGAAACAGAAGGGGTGGTCTGATGTCTTTTGGTTCACGCCATCATCAGGGGCCTTTTAGCACCTCTCCTATTGGCCTTGGCACCAAATCAACTACAGGGTCGCTTTCAACGTCAAGGTTACAAATAGGGCTATCCTTTGGGCAGGTAACACAGTTGACAATGTTAACAGAACGTACCACTCTGAATCCTCTTCCGAAAATGAGATACACCTAGCACACCCTGAGCTGTCAGTAGCACTGTCTCATATCTGTAGCTCAGCCTTTAACTCCAACACCACTCACAGCTCCCTTGACAGCCTGACCCTGAAACGGCATCCTGTTTATATTAGCACAGCTCCTACCATGCACACATAAGGACCTAGCGGTTTACTGTATTTGAATTGTTCCATTTTTTAGTTTTAATGTTGTGACAATTTTTTTTGTCTGTAGATTATTTTACAAAGGGGTTTTATTGAATTTAGGCCATTGGATTTGTTTTTTTAATGGAGTACCGAGAGGCTTAGGCTTAGTTTGGGTAGTCTGTAGCTAAAGCCAAGATAGGAGGGTTGGGGTCAAGCAATCCATTTAGGTGTGGTAAGGTGGTTTCAGGGTGGGGTCTGGTTGGTCCAGGTTTAGGCTTAGTATTGCTAGGTTAGGTTGTGTGACAGAGAACAGAAACACTTCAGTAAACACAGCTGCTGGTGGGAGGAGCTGGAGCACAATATGGTTAGAGGGATAATGAGATCTTCTAGTAATGGGCAGGAATATTTCCTACAATACACTGAATGCAAGTCAGTCAGTGGTCCTGCTATGTGATCACCCCACACTGTGTGGCACACTTGGTGCTTACATTTATGTGTGGCGTGCTCTGGGGTAATTTAGCTCCTCTTAGCAGAAATAGGACTATTTCACCTTAAGTGGGTGAGACTCTGTGACAGAGGAGAAGTCTAGAGTGGCTGTCACACACAGAGGTCTCAGCCCACCCTGGAAAGGAAGATGGGGCTTGAAGGAAGGTGTGAGGAACTAAAACTAAGCTAACTATGCTCCATGTGAGTTTAAAACAAAGTATGGACACCGTGGATCTTGAAATTAAACAACAGGTGTTCATGTGTGTCTAGTCTAGTTATTTGAAAGTTTTTTTTAAAAAAGTTCAGTTTTTCACCAAAGGAAAAATGTGCTGATCAAGCAGGGAGGAGTCATGTCCTTCCAGCTTCCTTTCTGATAGGAATTCCTTTTAGTTCTTCCAGAGATAGTTGGGATGAGGTTTGCAAGGGAATACATGTGTACACAAAAAGGAAAATATTCTTTGCAATTAAAGGTGTTTGTGAAACATCTTGTAGTAGGATAAGCCCAATTACTTTATTTTATACTCCAATAGTCTGTGCAGTCTGTTTATCTATGTTGGTGTCCGTATGTCTATCAATTTATGGTCAGCAGGCCAGGTTCTCTGCATAATTCTAACCTATGTAAGATAATGTATTTGCTGCAGACTGAGGAAACAGCCTGTGGTGGCTGAGAAACATGTCACTGTTTTTAAAATAAAAGTTTTTAAATATACACTTGCTTTATCACAATTATTCTGCTCCTGTTTGGGGGCAGAGTGTGTGTGCTAGTTCTATCTTCCAAAGTGGTGATTTTCTGCATCCTGCAAATTGGATTCCACAGTCCACTGGGCGGCTGAGAGGTCCCAGTACTGCTGATATTGCACCTGGTGGTGCTTTGTTTCCTGTAAGTACAACCTTGAATCCTTCTTTATCTGGTGTACAAACGTTACTGGGCTATGTGTGTGCCTTTTTTGCCCTTATAGGCATCATAGGATAGGCCCTCGCCAAGGATCATCTCTATCTGGCTGGAGACACCAGTGAGCTGGACCACTGTTTGATGTTCCAGGCTGCCACAATAGCACCATTTGGGTGCGCTACGCTTGTGAGTATATTTCCTATCCTGCTGATGTTTTGTATCCGACTGCCGTGACGTTACTAGGCCATGTTGGCGCCTCTGTGCTTCTTTCTCTTATAGATTTGCTGCAGACTTAACCTTACCAGTTTCATCCCAAATTGAAAGGTGACGTGTTTTGATTTCTATGTTACTGTGCCCTCATGCCTCCTGCTTCCTTTGCTATTGTTACTTGCTTCACATTTACCTGGTATATGTTTTAATGGTAAAAGAAAATGACACTCCTTGTGACCATAATTTTATTTGAAATCACATTATCATTGTTTCTTACTGCAGAGTGAGTGTACACACAAACCTTATCAAGATCATGATATCAGATGTTTACATTACAGAGCCTTACACATCCGGAGAGCCAGGGAGTAACATCTTCTACAATTTTACTATGGCTCTTAACTTTTCGGATTATTCAACATCATCTATATACAAATGCCCCTTTATGTGTTCTAACAAGTGTGTGTCTGGCTTCTCAGTATTTAGTATCAGTTGAATCCTAACTTTGAAATACAATTTTCATCCCTGCCATGTAAAAATGTAACCATGGGTGTCCATCCTCAGGCCTAAAGGCAACCATTCAGCCCTTCATTGGTTATAATTTGCTTTCATTAACCAGAGTGTATAGATTATATACATATAAATACAGTGTGTGTATAAAACAATATTAATTGTTAGTGGTAGAAGTATTGGGGAGTTCCTACACTTTTTGTAGGACTTGATCCCTGCCTAGGTTTATCATAAAGAAACTGATATATATATATATATATATATATATATATATATATATATATATATATATATATATATATATATATATATATATAGGATATAGGATAAAGGAAAATCCAACAAATTGAAATTTACATCAGTTAAGTATTATACTATTTTGTGATATTATTCAGCTAGTTGGATAGTCTTACATTTTTCTGAATTTTACTAGTCAGTGGATTTGAAAAAAGGGACATTATCTTCCAGATTTAATTATTTTTAAAGTGTTTAATTATGAGTAGTAAATCAACTCTGTAGTATGCTTTCAATATTTATTTTACCTGTTTTTCCTGTAATTTACATCTGAAAATTGTAGTTTTCCTCTTGTCCTTGGAGAGATCGGAGGGCATTCTTTTGAACTCAGAACCCTCCTATATGGTGCCCAGTGATTGCTTGATACACAAAGGTGCTCATTTATAGTCTTCCTAATTGGTCACGGCAAATAATATGTTATAACTGTACAATTTAAATAATTCAAATTATTACACAGTTATTCTTTAAGCAGATCTTTTGATCCGTTGCAATATAGTATTTAACTACCTATATATATATACAGGGAGTGCAGAATTATTAGGCAAATTAGTATTTTGACCACATCATCCTCTTTATGCATGTTGTCTTACTCCAAGCTGTATAGGCTCGAAAGCCTACTACCAATTAAGCATATTAGGTGATGTGCATCTCTGTAATGAGAAGGGGTGTGGTCTAATGACATCAACACCCTATATCAGGTGTGCATAATTATTAGGCAACTTCCTTTCCTTTGGCAAAATGGGTCAAAAGAAGGACTTGACAGGCTCAGAAAAGTCAAAAATAGTGAGATATCTTGCAGAGGGATGCAGCACTCTTAAAATTGCAAAGCTTCTGAAGCGTGATCATCGAACAATCAAGCGTTTCATTCAAAATAGTCAACAGGGTCACAAGAAGCGTGTGGAAAAACCAAGGCGCAAAATAACTGCCCATGAACTGAGAAAAGTCAAGCGTGCAGCTGCCAAGATGCCACTTGCCACCAGTTTGGCCATATTTCAGAGCTGCAACATCACTGGAGTGCCTAAAAGCACAATGTGTGCAATACTCAGAGACATGGCCAAGGTAAGAAAGGCTGAAAGACGACCACCACTGAACAAGACACACAAGCTGAAACGTCAAGACTGGGCCAAGAAATATCTCAAGACTGATTTTTCTAAGGTTTTATGGACTGATGAAATGAGAGTGAGTCTTGATGGGCCAGATGGATGGGCCCGTGGCTGGATTGGTAAAGGGCAGAGAGCTCCAGTCCGACTCAGACGCCAGCAAGGTGGAGGTGGAGTACTGGTTTGGGCTGGTATCATCAAAGATGAGCTTGTGGGGCCTTTTCGGTTGAGGATGGAGTCAAGCTCAACTCCCAGTCCTACTGCCAGTTTCTGGAAGACACCTTCTTCAAGCAGTGGTACAGGAAGAAGTCTGCATCCTTCAAGAAAAACATGATTTTCATGCAGGACAATGCTCCATCACACGCGTCCAAGTACTCCACAGCGTGGCTGGCAAGAAAGGGTATAAAAGAAGAAAATCTAATGACATGGCCTCCTTGTTCACCTGATCTGAACCCCATTGAGAACCTGTGGTCCATCATCAAATGTGAGATTTACAAGGAGGGAAAACAGTACACCTCTCTGAAAAGTGTCTGGGAGGCTGTGGTTGCTGCTGCACGCAATGTTGATGGTGAACAGATCAAAACACTGACAGAATCCATGGATGGCAGGCTTTTGAGTGTCCTTGCAAAGAAAGGTGGCTATATTGGTCACTGATTTGTTTTTGTTTTGTTTTTGAATGTCAGAAATGTATATTTGTGAATGTTGAGATGTTATATTTGTTTCACTGGTAAAAATAAATAATTGAAATGGGTATATATTTGTTTTTTGTTAAGTTGCCTAATAATTATGCACAGTAATAGTCACCTGCACACACAGATATCCCCCTAAAATAGCTATAACTAAAAACAAACTAAAAACTACTTCCAAAACTATTCAGCTTTGATATTAATGATTTTTTGGGTTCATTGAGAACATGGTTGTTGTTCAATAATAAAATTAATCCTCAAAAATACAACTTGCCTAATAATTCTGCACTCCCTGTATATATATATATATATATATATATATATATATAATTCCAAAAGCAAAAAAGGCACTCACTGTTCATAATAAAATATAACTTTTAATAAGCCAAGTTTAAAACGACATAACGTTTCGGTGTTCACATAACACCTTTGTCAAATGTCAAAAATAGACAACTTAATGCCCAACCACTCACCTATCATACCTAAACACCCATTACCTTAAATACAGTTTCACTTGGCGCTCCTGTGCGCTGTTCTGCCCTGTGCGCAATGACGTCATGACGTTGCTGCGTTACGTAACGTGACCACATGATGTTAAGTCGCCCATTCAGGTTGCCATAGCAACCGGTAAACAATACCACTGACTATATCGGGCAATTTAAATCCCGTTTCCAAAAATGAATGGGCATAACAGCCCATTAACAGTATACTAGGCACTATACATTGGTCTGTAGTTACCAACCACAGCAACCCATATTGCTCACAGTGAAGATCATGCGACAGGGGCGCAAATCATTAAAAAATATTACTATAATCCCGTGTAATTACAATTTAAAATTTAAAAAATGATCAAACATGTATAGCAGGGACATATGAGCGATGCATTGGTCTAATAACGGCAGATCTGCATGGATTGAATCAGAGCCAATCAAATTTATCTGCCTAAGATACGTATCTAACCCACTACTCTTTCTACAATCAAACCCTATTATTTCTTGCCTCCTGGAGCATGATCAGAAACCCGTAAGGACCCACTAGGATGAAAATCCATGTGAATAGTTCCGGGTGACTTAGTATGCATCCATTATTGGTAGGTACTGTTGAAGATTTATTTGTTGTAGAACGGTCCAAAGTCAAGGACAGTATTCAGGCCCCTAGGGACCAGAGTGTCCAGCGTATGGATCCATTTCGTTTCCACTTGTAGCAACCGGTTATCCCTATCACCACCCCTTCTTAATGGTGGTACATGGTTGATTAACATTGACCTCAGGCTTGATAGGCTATGATTACATTCAGCAAAATGCCTGGCGACCGGTTGTTCCGACTCCCCCTTTTTTAGTGCCTCACGTATTGCACAGCGGTGGTTAGCCATCCTGTCCCTGAAACTTGTTATGGTTTTACCAATATAAACCAGAGAACATGGACAGACTAACATATAGATGACATATGTACTAGTGCATGTTAGTCTGTGACGGATGGTGAATCGCCTATTCGTGTGCGGATGCTGGAATGTCTGGCCCCTCATCATGGTATTGCAAGTAGTACAATTACCACATGTGTAGCATCCATTCTTGGACGTCTTCAGCCAGTTATCCTTCTGGTAGCATCTGACCGGATCAGTCTTCACCAGGACATCACGCAAATTTTCAGCCCTGCGGTACACCATCCTCGGTGGTTGCATCCTGTTAAAGGGGAGAGTTGGATCCGTTTCCAGGATCGGCCAATTTTTCTGAGCCGATTTCTTAAGTATGTCGCTAGTTGGAGTATAACTGGTCACGAAATTAAGCCTTTCAGTGTCCTTTTTAGGCTTATCATGTCCTTTACACTTGGGGTCTTTTAACAATTCCTCCTTGACTTTTCTGACTGTTCCTTTGTCATAGCCTCTTGCTACTAGTTTTTCTTCCATAGTGGTTAGTTGATCAATCATAGTGGGATCAACTAACCACTATGGAAGAAAAACTAGTAGCAAGAGGCTATGACAAAGGAACAGTCAGAAAAGTCAAGGAGGAATTGTAAAAAGACCCCAAGTGTAAAGGACATGATAAGCCTAAAAAGGACACTGAAAGGCTTAATTTCGTGACCACTTATACTCCAACTAGCGACATACTTAAGAAATCGGCTCAGAAAAATTGGCCGATCCTGGAAACGGATCCAACTCTCCCCTTTAACAGGATGCAACCACCGAGGATGGTGTACCGCAGGGCTGAAAATTTGCGTGATGTCCTGGTGAAGACTGATCCGGTCAGATGCTACCAGAAGGATAACTGGCTGAAGACGTCCAAGAATGGATGCTACACATGTGGTAATTGTACTACTTGCAATACCATGATGAGGGGCCAGACATTCCAGCATCCGCACACGAATAGGCGATTCACCATCCGTCACAGACTAACATGCACTAGTACATATGTCATCTATATGTTAGTCTGTCCATGTTCTCTGGTTTATATTGGTAAAACCATAACAAGTTTCAGGGACAGGATGGCTAACCACCGCTGTGCAATACGTGAGGCACTAAAAAAGGGGGAGTCGGAACAACCGGTCGCCAGGCATTTTGCTGAATGTAATCATAGCCTATCAAGCCTGAGGTCAATGTTAATCGACCATGTACCACCATTAAGAAGGGGTGGTGATAGGGATAACCGGTTGCTACAAGTGGAAACGAAATGGATCCATACGCTGGACACTCTGGTCCCTAGGGGCCTGAATACTGTCCTTGACTTTGGACCGTTCTACAACAAATAAATCTTCAACAGTACCTACCAATAATGGATGCATACTAAGTCACCCGGAACTATTCACATGGATTTTCATCCTAGTGGGTCCTTACGGGTTTCTGATCATGCTCCAGGAGGCAAGAAATAATAGGGTTTGATTGTAGAAAGAGTAGTGGGTTAGATACGTATCTTAGGCAGATAAATTTGATTGGCTCTGATTCAATCCATGCAGATCTGCCGTTATTAGACCAATGCATCGCTCATATGTCCCTGCTATACATGTTTGATCATTTTTTAAATTTTAAATTGTAATTACACGGGATTATAGTAATATTTTTTAATGATTTGCGCCCCTGTCGCATGATCTTCACTGTGAGCAATATGGGTTGCTGTGGTTGGTAACTACAGACCAATGTATAGTGCCTAGTATACTGTTAATGGGCTGTTATGCCCATTCATTTTTGGAAACGGGATTTAAATTGCCCGATATAGTCACAGTGGTATTGTTTACCGGTTGCTATGGCAACCTGAATGGGCGACTTAACATCATGTGGTCACGTTACGTAACGCAGCAACGTCATGACGTCATTGCGCACAGGGCAGAACAGCGCACAGGAGCGCCAAGTGAAACTGTATTTAAGGTAATGGGTGTTTAGGTATGATAGGTGAGTGGTTGGGCATTAAGTTGTCTATTTTTGACATTTGACAAAGGTGTTATGTGAACACCGAAACGTTATGTCGTTTTAAACTTGGCTTATTAAAAGTTATATTTTATTATGAACAGTGAGTGCCTTTTTTGCTTTTGGAATTATGGACTTTGATTTAAGTGCACCCTGGCTGCTGTATAACCGTTTGATGTGCTGATCTGTTCTTGGGACTTTCTTATATATATATATATATATATATATATATATATATATACATATATATATTAGAACACAGGAGAGCACTCTCACTTTTCAGCTGAACTGCCTGGGTGCTAGTACAGGATAAACAGAAGTAACAGAAACTTGCACTCGCTGGTCATTTTAAACACACTTTTTACTGTGAAAATATAGTGACGTTTCGGGGACAAAATATCCCCTTCCTCAGACAAAATATCCCCGTCTGAGTGCAAGTTTCTGTTACATATATATATATATATATATATATATATATATATATATATATATATATAGTGTGAAATATAGAATACTAGGTTACCCAAGGGAGTGTAAGACCTAGTGATTTAGTGAATATTATATTATGTTTTAGTATAAGTAAAGTTATAGATCTGCAGCTATAGGGGATAGATGAGAAAAAGGTAACCGCCAATTTTAAGCAACTTTCTAATTTTACTCCTCATCAATTTTTCTTCATTCTCTTGCTATCTTTCACCTAGATTACAAGTTTTGTGTTACAGCTTGTAACGCTGAAAATATGGCATTTTCAGCGTTAAAACAGCACTGCAGCTATTACAAGTGTTGTTGGTATAGGTGTACTGCACACCTTTTAGCCTGTACCGCAACGTGAGTCCCGCACTCGTAAAAAATTAATTTTTTTCATGGGATTCCCATAGCGCTGGTATTAAGAGTTTTGCGTTGAGGCTAAAGAGTGAGTATTATAGCTTAAAACGACAAGATCCGTACCACCATCTAAAGTCAAAATCTAAAGAGTTTTATGCTACAAAGCTGTAGCATAAAACACATAACTAAACTGTTACAAAGTGCACCAAACACCCATAAACTACCTATTGACCACTAAACCGAGGCCCTCCCACATCTCAAATACTATATTAAAGTTATTAACCCCTAATCTGCCACTCCTGACATCGCCTCCACTAAAAAATGTATTAACCCCTATTCCGCCGCTCCCAACATTGTCGCCACTATAATAAACTTATTAACCCCTAAACCGACGCCCTCCCGCATCGAAAACACTATTTAAATATTATTAACCCCTAATCTGCCGTCCGCCTACACCGCCGCTATAATAAACATATTAACCCCTAAACCGCAAGCCCCCCAAAACAAAATATACTAAAATAAACTATTAACCCCCTAAACCAAAAGCCCCCACAACTAAATAAACTAATTTAAACTAGCAACCCCTAAACCTAATGACCCCCTAACTTTATATTAAAATTACAATTTCCTTAGCTTAAATTAAATTAAAACTTACCTGTCAAATTAAAAAAAATAATTTTAAACTAACAATTAAACTATTATAATTATTAAACTAAAATTAAGCTAACTACCAATTAAATAAAACTAAACTACTAATAAAAAATCCTAACACTACTCTAAAAATTACAAAAAATAAAAACTAACTAAATTACAAAAACAAACACTAAATTACGAAAAATAACTAACAAATTATCAAAAATAAAAAAGAATTACACCTAATCTAATAGCCCTATCAAAATAAAAAAGCCCCCCAAAATAAAAAAAAACCTAGCCTACAATAAACTACCAATGGCCCATCAGCTCTTTTACCTGTAAAAAAATACAAACACCCCCCAACAGTAAAACCCACCACCCAACCAACCCCCCCAAATAAAAAAAACCTAAGCTACCCATTGCCCTGAAAAGGGCATTTGTATGGGAATTACCCTTAAAAGGGCATTTAGCTCTTTTACTGCCCATACCCTAAAATAAAAAATAAAACCCACCCAATAAACCCTTAAAAAAGCCTAACACTAACTCCCTGACGATCCACTTACAGTTTTTGAAGTCTCGCTCTTTTACTGCCCATACCCTGAAATAAAAAATAAAACCCACCCAATAAACCCTTAAAAAAGCCTAACACTAACTCCCTGACGATCCACTTACAGTTTTTGAAGTCCCACTTGAACGATCTTCATCCAGCCGGCGAAGTCCTCATCCCTGTGGCAAGAAATCTTCATCCAGGCGGCCTCTTCTATCTTCATCCAGCTGGCAAAGTCCTCATCCAGGCAGCAAGAAGTCTTCATCCAGACGGCCTCTTCGATCTTTATCCAGCCGGCACAGAGCGGTTCCATCCTGAAGACATCTGGTGCGGAGCATCCTCTTCATGCTGTCGCCGCTGTACACTGAATCTGCAATGCAAGGGACGCGATTCAAAATGGTGTCCCTTGCATTCCTGTTCAAATCAGCCAATAGGTTTAAGCAGCTCTCATTCTATAGGTTAATTCAATTTTTTTTTTTTAAATAATTGTAAATTTAATTTAGATCTAATTTAATTATGTTAAAGTTAGGGGGGTTAGGTTTAGGGTTAGGTTTAGGGGTTAATTCATTTTAATTGAGCTTGTTGCCATGTGGGGGGGCTGTCCGTTTAGGGGTTAATAGGTTTATTTAGTTAATAATTGTAAAATTAATTTAGCTATATTTTTATTATGTTTAAGTAAGGGGTTGTTAGGTTTAGGGTTACATTAGGGTTAGGGGTTAATATAGTTTAATTTAGCTTGTTGCAAGGTGGGGGGTTGGTGGTTTAGGGGTTAATAGGTTTATTTAGTTAGTAATTGTATATTTAATTTAGCTATATTTTATTATGTTAAATTTAGGGGGTGTTAGGGTTACGTTAGGGTTAGGGTTACGTTAGGTTTAGGGTTAGGTTTAGGGGTTAATATAGTTTAATTTAGCTGTTGTGATGTGGAGGGCTGGCGGTTTAGGGGTTAATAAATGTAGTATAGTGGCGGCGATATCAGGAGTGGCAGATTAGGGGCTAATAATTTTATTTAGGTAGCGGCGATATCGGGAGCGGCAGATTAGGGATTAATAACTGTAGGCAGTGATGTTTGGAGCAGCAGATTAGGGGTGTTTAGACGTAGCGTTTATGTTAGGGTGTTAGGTTTAAACAGTATTTTTATTTCCCTATAGACATCAATGGGGCTGCGTTACAGAGCTTTTGTTTCCGCGATTGCAGGTGTTAGACTTTTTTTTTCCGGCTCTCCCCATTGATGTCTATGGGGAAAGCATACACAAGCACGTCAAACACAGCACTTGTTTTGGGAGCAGTATGGATCTTAAAATCTCCATATCGCCTGCACAAGCCGGGTTTTTTTAAACTTGTAATAGCAGTGCTATAGGGAATTAAATAACGCCACTTTTTTCGGCATTCTTTACTTTCCCTATAGCGCTCAAAACTCGTAATCTACGTGTTTATTTGAAAAAGTAAGAATCAAAGCTTAGGAACCGGCCCATTTTTGGTTCAGCACCCTGAATACTGTTTGCTGATTGATGGCCACCAATCAGCAAGTGCTACCCAGGTGCTGAACCAAAAATGGTCTGGCTCTGCAGGGGGCGGTATTGCACAAGCAGTTCACCAGAACTGCTTGTGCAATGATAAATGTGTATGCTGTCGGCATTTATCAATGTGCAGCGGACATGATCGCTACAGCGGATCATGTCCATCCGCACCATGATAAATCTACCCCTTTGTATGATATACAATTTCACGACTTATACATTTATTGACTAAGTTAGTCTAATATACATATGGTACGGTATGCACATAATAACTAAGTTAAGATGATAATAAGTTATACATAGGTTGCTTTTGTATAACAGTAAACATGAGGTTTGAAATGTTTTGAAGTAATTAAAGGGTTACTAAACCCAAAATCTTTTTTTCACGATTCAGATAGAGAATACAAATTTAAACAATATTACAATTGACTTCTATCATTTATTTTGCTTCATTTTTTAGATATCCTTAGTTGAAGAAAAAGCAATGCGCATGGGTGAGCCAATCACACGAGGCTTCTATGTGCAGCAACCAATCAGCATCTTCTGAGCATATCTAGATATGCTTTTCAGCAAAGAATATCAAGAGTAGAAAACAAAGTAGATAATAGAAATAAATTAGAAAGATGTTTAAAATTGCATTCTCTTTCTAAATCATGTAAGTAAAAATGTGGGTTTCATGTCCCTTTAATGTCATATGAAACAAAATTGAATATTGTCTATGATTGGTTGTGCACAATGGGGAGGAGCTATTGATGTCTATTTTAACACTGTTTTTTTCACTTGTTTGTTTTTTTCGGAGGAAGGGGTAAACGCCCTGAAATGTCACATTAAAGATCTTGAGTGATTTTCAAATCCAGTGATTGCAATCGTTTTGTGGATGTTTTATTTATATATATATATATATATATATATATATATATATATATATATATATATATATATATATATATATATATACAGTATACATGTATATGTATATATATATATACTGTATATATATGTATATATATATATATATGTATATATATATATATAATCACTTTAATACCTATTTAATCTAAATGAAAGCACAATGCATAGCCAACTATAAAGACTTTAAAAAAGTAACCCAAATCATTTTAGATATCTGTGTCCCTTTAAACCTATTAAATCTCATATATTTCACATCTGTAAATGTAATTATTCAGATGTGGTATTTGCTTTATTACTAAAAACATGGAAAATATGTTAAACTTTTAATCTTTGCCCTCACTGAAAACTGTACTTTCCCTGTTAAAGCACCCTTTTATGTTTGAGTTTTTTGGGGTTAGGGGCACATACAGAACAATATGGGAAAAAAAAATTCAACGTATCATATGGACAAGTGCAGGAAACAGATGAAGGGAAACAGAAAATTAAATACTTTTGGGAAATTGATAAAGGATTTGAAACCTTGTAAAAACAGCGGAAACACAGACATAAAAAACATTGTCCTAAAACCACAGTTATACATCAAAATGCAAAGGATCACCACCTGTAAAGGAAAACCAGTTTCAATGCCTCTAAAAGCTATTTAAAACATTTAAATACATTTTTTTATGTCAGATTGAAATAGAAAATGTTATCTAGAATGCCTATTAACCTAAGTAAAGAGTAACTGAAGGCATAAATAATCCTCTGGAAAATAGTATGCATAAAATAAACATTCATTACCTTGTTTGCTCCTTTTGTTGTTTCAAATATCTGCCTTTCAAAGCCAGTGGTACTATACCTCAAAGTAGGGATATACAGTCTTAAAGGGATACTAAAACCCAACATTTTTTCTTTCATGATTCAGACAGAGCATGCAATTTTAAGCAACTTTCTAATTTACTCCTATCATCAATCTTTGTTCTCTTGCTATTTAAAAAGCAGGAATGTAAAACTTAGGAGCCGACCTGTTTTTGGTTCAGAACCTGGGTTAGGCTTGAGGATTCAACAAGGAGGAGTTGGGCTGTGGGCTTGTTGTAGGTAGGGACAGTCATGCAGTCAGTGGACTGTCCAGGCAGCGAGGAGACCTTGCAGGCAGAACTCTTATCCATGAGAGACCTGTGACAAAACCACAAAAACAGAAATCATCTCAATACAAGCTGTCCACTTGCTAAATTTTATGAAAATAACTGCAACCGTTTTTTTCTTAAAGCTTAGGCAACATGTTCAGTGTTAAGAGATATGAAAAAGTATTTTTTCTATGCTTAATTTTTTTTTAACTAATGTTCTTCAAAATGTAAACATTTTCCGTTATGTTAAGATTATTGGAATATGAAATATTTATATTTTAATGTCGGGTTAGCACAATTGCGAAAATGCTATAGTGTTTGCGCGAGAGAGTTGGTGTTGGGTGTTTTTTCCACTTTTTTTCTCCATTGATTTCTATGGGTGAATGCAAAAATGTGATAGCGGTTTCCGAATTTCGACTTTAAGTGTGATTTGGATTACCGCTGGAGAAAAAACAGTTTACTTTCAACTTTTAATATCAGCTCAACCTGGCTAGTGCAAAAATGAAAATCCTAGTGGAGTTTTCACTGCAAAATACCATTCCACTTGTAATCTAACCCTTATTGTTATATTGTTAGCAAACAAATGCTAATTCTTGGTTTCTAGAGTGAAGCCAGGGATAGGCCAGCTTTGTCTACAAGCTAAGATCCATTAACAACATGCATTAATTCATAAATACATAGAACACATTTCAAATATGTTCTTTTAGCTGCAACAATGAAAACTACTTTAATATCGTTTTGAGACACAATAGTTAAAAGCACATAGAGGCCTATCTATAAAGCTCCGAATGGAGCTTGAAGGGCCGTGTTTCTGGCGAGTCTTCAGACTCACCAGAAACACCAGTTATGAAGCAGCGGTCTTGTCAGGGTTACTGCTTGCTAATGATCTGTCCCTTTAAGAGCCTCCTATATCAAGCACTTCCCCCCAGCATTCATTGCTGGTTAATTGAGAAAGGATTCACAGCACAAGCGTTACACTGAGAGTTTTCCTCACTCTCCAACAGCCTCATAAATTCTTATTTGAAGAGTTACTGATAACATCTCTTATTTTTCATTCCTACATCTAGCAGCTCTTCTACTCAATTCAACACTGGAAGATATTTCATACTATAAGGAAATCAAACTAACTCGACATCAAACCCTGAAGCATTTACAAGGTAACAGGATTCAAGCAGCTTCATACACAGCACAGCAAGTAGCGGTGACGTCATCAGCTGCAGCCGCAACCGCTCTCCCTCTGAGTACCACGCTGCTGTTCATAACAAACGGACAAGTAACAATTCCTGTGTTCTCAGGTCAGACCTAATTATTTTATTATTAATCGTTATCCTTACTTATTTTGATGAACTTTACCTGCCTAATTAAGGAATACTATATTTTACGTTACTGCTTAATTTGAACTGTTTGCATTATCAAATGCCCTGAAAGTAATACAGTTTATGAAGTTAATAAACTGTCACTTATTGGGCAAATAGTAATACATTATATGAAGCACTGACAACGAATTCATCAAGCTTCTTTTATGTTACAAACCTACTTTTGAGGAAATTGTTGGTTCTTATTTATAAAACAAAATTAAATGCTTGTTCAAATTGCTACAAATACAGACTATTACAGAATTAACCAGCCATAAGGAAGAAAGGATTTAGTGTTTGTGTACACAGAATTATCCTATACTAAACATATACTTTCAACAGCAATTATGGAACAAGATCTTTTAAGTGATAAAGTTCAAGTCTTGTCAGACAGATTAGAAGCTTTATCAGGTTCTTTCCATGAATTACAAGTGGAAAATCAGGCTTTGAAGGCCTGCTTAAGAGAGACTCTGGCACCTAAACCTGCAAGTGCAGATTCTATCCCTGAACCTATGGTCTCCCCCCCAGAAAAATTCTCTGGTGACCGTTCAAGATTCAGAGAGTTTAAAAACTCCTGTTTGTTGCTTTTTCAATTAAAGCCACGTACTTATCCCACAGAAAGATCAAGAGTGCTCACTGTGATATCATATTTGAGGGGGGAACCTAGGGCTTGGGCTGACTCTTTTTTTGAAAATGATGATGCAATACTGGGATCTCTAGATGAATTCTTTGATCAAATGTCAGCATTATATGATGACCCTTTCAAACAGGTCACAGCTGAAAACTTACTTAGATCTTTAAAACAAAGAAAGAACCCAGTGGAGTCTTACATCACACAATTTAAAATTTCTGCCCGTGATTCGGGATGGAATGAGGTCTCCCTTAAAACTCAATATCGTTTAGGATTATCTGAGGATATAAAGGATGAGCTTTCACGCACAGGTATTCCAGATTCATTGGAAGATTTCTTTTCTCTCACTATTAACATAGATAGACGGCTTAGGGAACGCCGCTCTGAAAAGGCTAGCGGTACAAAAAGCTTTCTCTCCACACCTGTTTATCAAACTAAGGAATCACCACAACCTATGGACATAGGCTTCATAAAGGGTCCCCTCTCCTCTCAGGAAAAGACTAGGAGGAAGTTGCATAGTTTGTGCATGTATTGTGCCTGCCCTACACATGAAGTAAAGGACTGCCCAGTTCTGGCTAGGAATAAGAAGGGTAGGTTGCCTAACATCTCTGAATCCCTGTTAATGAAAACCATTAAACCATCATATTTAACTATCCCTATTATTTTACAGTGGGATCAAATCAGGATAACAACTGAAGCTATCCTGGACACCGGCTCATGTAGAAATTTTGTTGATTTTTCTTTTGTGAAACAGAATAAAATACCTCTAGTCTCTAAGAAAACTCCAGTCTCTGTGAAGGTCATTGATGGCTCTTTTTTAAAATCAGGTCCTGTCACACACCAAACTACACCATTACAGGTAATATCTTGCACACACATCACAGAAACACTCACTTTTGATGTCATATCTTCACCAATGTTTAATGTAATCCTTGGTATAAATTGGTTTTGTAAACACAAACCAACTATAAACTGGAATGACCTCAGTTTATCTTTTCCTCATCTCACTCAAAATGGTGAGACATCATCAGATTTAATTATGCTACAGGTTGAGGATAATATTTTACCCAAACAATATGCAGACTTCTCAGATGTTTTTAATAAAAAAGAAGCTGAATGTTTGCCCCCTCATAGGGATTATGATTGTCCTATTGATTTACTCCCAGGAGTTTCAATTCCCTATGGACATATCTACCCCCTTTCTAAACCAGAACTAGAACACCTTAAAAATTATATCGATGAGAACCTCCGAAAAGGTTTTATAAGACCTAGTACCTCTCCTGCAGGTGCAGGCATATTTTTTGTTACCAATAAAGATGGCACGTTAAGACCAATCATTGATTACAGGGAATTGAACAGGCGTACCAGAAAAAACAGGTACCCCCTACCTTTAATCCCTGAATTAATTGAAAGATTAAGGGGGGCCTCAATTTTCACTAAATTGGATCTTCGAGGTGCCTATAATCTTATACGAATGAGAGCTGGCGACGAATGGCTCACTGCTTTTCGGACTAGATATGGGCTATTCGAATATACAGTGATGCCATTCGGTCTGTGCAATGCCCCAGCAACATTCCAATGCTTAATCAATGATCTTTTCAGAGATATTTTGGATGTATATGTTGTTGTCTATTTGGACGATATTCTAGTTTACTCACAAAATTTAGATCAACATAGAATGCATGTTAGAGAAGTTCTCACTAGGTTACGAAAAAATAACCTATACGCTAAACTAGAAAAATGTATATTTGAATCAAATAATATCTCTTTTCTGGGGTATAACATCTCTCCTGAAGGAATCAAGATGCAAGATGACAAGGTTCAGGCCATTCATAATTGGCCGACTCCTCAATGTAAGAAAGATGTTCAACGTTTCCTTGGCTTCTCAAATTATTATAGGAAATTCATTCCTGGATTTGCTGCTATTACCAAACCTCTTACTGAACTCACCAAATTGAATCATCCTTTCAGGTGGACAAGCCATACTCAACAGGTATTTGACCTTTTAAAAAATAAATTCACTACAGCACCCATTCTCCAATACCCGGATTTAGAAAAGCAATTTATCCTGGAAGTTGACGCTTCTGAGTTCGCAATAGGGGCAATCCTCTCTCAAAGGAAATCATTCAAAGAACCCTTACATCCGGTCGCATTCTTCTCTAGATTGATGCAACCAGCAGAGTTAAATTATCCAGTTGGCGAGAAAGAATTACTTGCAATAAAGTGTTCCTTCGATCACTGGAGGCATTTGCTTGAGGGTGCAACACAACCAACTGTCATATATACTGACCACAAAAATCTGCAATATCTTCAGTCTAATCGAACTCTATCCTCCAGACAATTACGCTGGAGTCTTTACTTCTCTCGTTTCCATTACATCATTACCTACAGGCCTGGTACAAAAAATGGCAAGGCTGACGCCCTCTCTAGACAAGGTCCTAAACCTATAATACCATGCATTCCTACTACTATTGTTCCTAAGGACTCTATCATTGGAGTTATAACAAGTCTAACTACAGTGATAAAAGATGCTACTGCTATTGATCCATCAGTACCTCATACAGATCTTACTTACAATTCTGATGGCTTACTCTATAAGGACGGGAAGCTATACATACCTCCAAATCTTAGATCTTCAATCTTGAAAACAGTTCATGAGTCTCCCCTTGCTGGACACATGGGAAGGGATAAAACTTTGGATTTACTTAAGAGATCTTTTTGGTGGCCTACTCTTAACCTCGATCTCAAAGAATATATTTCTAAATGTGTTATATGCGCAACCTCCAAACCTTCTAAACAACTCCCTGTGGGTCTTTTACAGCCTTTACCTGTACCTCAAGTACCCTGGGAGGCGGTATCCCTAGACTTTATCGTGGACTTACCTCTCTCCAACAAATATACCACTATAATGGTTGTCACCGATCTATTCTCAAAGATGGCACATTTCATACCGGTTACCTCCCTACCCACTTCCAAGTTCACCAGTGAATTGTTCATTCAAAATATTGTAAGACTGCATGGAATACCTAAAACCATCCTTAGTGACCGTGGAACCCAATTCACATCTAAGTTCTGGAGAAATTTGTGTGCTGCTCTGCATATAGAACAAAAACTCACCACTGCTTACCATCCTCAGACAAATGGGCAGACGGAGAGGGTGAACCAGTGGCTAGAGCAATACCTACGTTGTTTCTGCTCTCACCAACAAGATTCTTGGGCCACCTACTTGCCCCTAGCAGAATTTGCCTATAATAATAATAAGAGTTCTACAACTGGCACATCACCATTTTTTATAAATTATGGTTTACATCCAAATTTCACACTACTTCCGAAGATTGACACCCCATGTCCTCAGGTGAATGATCTGGTTAATGACATTTCTGCTAACTTTTCTTCAATTCGTGAACATATTCTTCAGGCACAGGCATCACAACGCAGGTACTACGATCTTCGCCACAGACCTAGTCCTCAATATTTCGTAGGACAACAAGTATGGCTCTCCACTAAGAACCTCAAGATACCTTATCCTTGTAGGAAACTAGGTAAACTCTTTTTGGGTCCTTACCCTATCGTCAGGGTAAATGGTCCAACAACAGTTACACTCCAACTACCATCAACTTTTAAGATACATCCAACTTTCCATGCGTCTCTTATCAAACCTTGCAACCTACCCATAACAAATATTACATCAGAAGACCCAATACCTTCTGCTAATCTTGATTGCCAGTATGAGGTTCATAGCATTCTGGATTCTAGACTACGTCGTGGGAATCTTTTCTATTTGGTTCATTGGAAAGGTTTTGGCCATGAGGATGATTCCTGGGAGCCTGCCTCGAACATATCTGCTCCACGTCTGATTTCCCTCTTCCATAGACGTAACCCTGATCGTCCTAGGCCTTGAACCTCGCTGTGGTTCTTTTTGTGGGGGGCTCTGTCAGGGTTACTGCTTGCTAATGATCTGTCCCTTTAAGAGCCTCCTATATCAAGCACTTCCCCCCAGCATTCATTGCTGGTTAATTGAGAAAGGATTCACAGCACAAGCGTTACACTGAGAGTTTTCCTCACTCTCCAACAGCCTCATAAATTCTTATTTGAAGAGTTACTGATAACATCTCTTATTTTTCATTCCTACATCTAGCAGCTCTTCTACTCAATTCAACACTGGAAGATATTTCATACTATAAGGAAATCAAACTAACTCGACATCAAACCCTGAAGCATTTACAAGGTAACAGGATTCAAGCAGCTTCATACACAGCACAGCAAGTAGCGGTGACGTCATCAGCTGCAGCCGCAACCGCTCTCCCTCTGAGTACCACGCTGCTGTTCATAACAAACGGACAAGTAACAATTCCTGTGTTCTCAGGTCAGACCTAATTATTTTATTATTAATCGTTATCCTTACTTATTTTGATGAACTTTACCTGCCTAATTAAGGAATACTATATTTTACGTTACTGCTTAATTTGAACTGTTTGCATTATCAAATGCCCTGAAAGTAATACAGTTTATGAAGTTAATAAACTGTCACTTATTGGGCAAATAGTAATACATTATATGAAGCACTGACAACGAATTCATCAAGCTTCTTTTATGTTACAAACCTACTTTTGAGGAAATTGTTGGTTCTTATTTATAAAACAAAATTAAATGCTTGTTCAAATTGCTACAAATACAGACTATTACAGGTCTAAAGACCGCTGCTCCATAACCCTGTCCGCCTGCTCTGAGCAGGCGGACAGAAATCGCCGCAATTCAACCCGATCGAGTATGATCGGGTTGATTGACACCTCCCTGCTGGCGGCCCATTGGCCGCGAGTCTGCAGGGGGCGGTATTGCACCAGCAGCTCTTGTGAGCTGCTGGTGCAATGCTGAATACGGAGAGTGTATTGCTCTCCACATTCAGCGAAGTCTTGCGGACCTGATCCACACTGTTGGATCAGGTCCGCAAGGCCTTTGTTAAATTGTCCTCATTGGGTTAGTTTGTGAGTGGAGCACAATTTGATCTCCCCCTCTAGCATAAACTAAGATAGATGGAGGCTTTTTGCGCATGTTGGGTTACGGTGGTATTAGAGGTTGAAAGTAAAAGGTTTACGCTTGAGCATAAACCCAACGCATGCAAAAAAATATTGTGACTGCATTAACTTCTCCCATAGAAGTAAATGGAACGTAAAAACTGCAAATATAACCTTAAAGTGAATGTAAATTTTGATGCTAAAGTGCCCGGTTTTTAAAAATTCACATTAAAAACAGGGGCACTTCAATTCATCAAAATTTACATTTCCCTCCTGTTATGAAAAAAACTTTTAAACTTGGCAGCTGCTGCAGCTTCTCCCGGTTGTTGCAAGCCATTTCTGACATCAGAAATGATTGATTGGTCATCCTCCAATCACGGCTTCCCCACCGGGGAATCAGTGTCTGATTCAACACCATGATTGGAGGAAGCCGGATTCATCATTTTAAACCCAGGAAGAGGCTTGCAACGTGCGGAGGAAGCTGGAGAGGCTGTCAAGTTTCAAAGGTAAGTTTTTTTCCACAACAGGAAGGAAATTTAAATTTTGATGAATTAAAGTGCCCCTGTTTTTATTCTAATTTTTAAAAAACTGGCACTTTAGCATCAAAATTTACATTCACTTTAAAGGGACAGTCAAGTCCAAAAAAAAACTTTTTTGATTTAAATAGGGAATGTAATTTTAAACAACTTTCCAATTTAAATGTATCACCAATTTTGCGTTGTTCTCTTGGTATTCTTAGTTGAAAGATAATTCTAGGAGGTTCATATGCTAATTTCTTAGATCTTGAAGACTGCCTATAATCTGAATGCATTTTGACCAATAGAGGGCATTAGTTCATGTGCTTCATATAGATAACTTTGAGATCATGCACGTGAAGTTACCCTGAAGTGAGCACTGATTGGCTAAACGGTAAGTCTGTCAAAAGAACTGAAATAAGGGGGAAGTTTGCAGAGGCTTAGATACAAGGATATCACAGAGGTAAAAATTGTATTTCTATAACCGTGTTGGTTATGCAAAACTGGGGAATAGGTAATAAAGGGATTATCTTTCTTTTTAAACAACAAAAATACTGGTGTTGACTGTCCTTTTAACACACATACTCTAAGTGAATGCGTTTACTCTCAACTCATAATACGCATGCTATTTCTGAGCAGCAAAATACCACTTATAGCTTGCACACTCCACTAGTAATCTAGTCCATAGTTAGGTAAACTTATCTGCTTTACCTGCCATGAGAATTTTTATTTAAAATAAACTTTTTTTTTTAAAGAGACAATTAACCTTCTGTTATATATGTTTTCCTAAAGTGTGCACCAGATGTAATATAAAAATCCAGAACAGGTGTTCATCTATATAAATGGCACTCCAAGAGTCTGCTTTAAATATGGGTGGGAGAGCACCTGGGTTGTGTGTATGGATAGGAGAGCACCTCACTGACGAGGCCCACAGAAAGTTGAAACAATTGTCTAGGGTTGCAAAGTTCCTCGTTGCCTATCATTTTAGTATATCTCCTATGTGAAAGTCATAACTGGGCTAAAATTGGCTACTGCCAGGTGGTAGCTCGCCAAAGAACAAGCTAGTGAGCTGTAGTTTGTTCGTGGTTGAGCTCTTCTCTTTCTGTATTTATACAGGTGGGAGAGCACCTGGGGGAGCGCTTAAAGGGCCATTATACACTCATTTTTTCTTTGCATAAATGTTTTGTTGATGATCTATTTATAAAGCCCATAAAGTTTGTTTTTTTTAAAAATGTATAGTTTTGCTCTATACATACATAACATTGCTCTGATTTTCAGACTCCTAACCAAGCCCCAAAGTTTTATTTGAATACCGTCAGCTACCTTCTCCAGCTTGCTCCTGTTTGTGTAAAGGGTCTTTTCATATGCAAAAGAAGGGGGAGGGGGGAGTGTCTTATTTCCCACTTGCAGTAGGCTTTCCAACTGCCTTTTCGACAGAGCTAAACTGAAAGCTTCTAAGTAAGTTTATAAACCATTTTATATTGGATTTTTATATCAGTATCTGTGCATCTTATTATTTATAGTAGTGTCTATTACATGCCGTTATATGAAAATGAGTGTATACTGTCCCTTTAAGGATGAGCGTGTGCACTTTCTAAAACACCAAAACCCTATTTTATTAACATCCTTAATGTTAATTGCCCTACAAGGGTACTTACCTATATCAGGAGGGTCTTGGGGGGACATCTTGGTTATCTAGTGGGAAGACAAGACACTATGGTGTGTGTAGACTAAAGTGCAACTATGCATTGTGAAAGGGAGAGTATGTGGCTATACATACCAGTCTCTGCAAAGTGATAGTCATTGATTTGTTGGGTTCGCCCAGAAAAGCAAGTTGCTTTATAGTTTTATATATATATATATATATATATATATACAGTATATATATATATATATATATATATATATATATATAAATCCCCCAAGTTAAATATGAATTTTATGTACAGTTAATGGGTTGCAAAAATCACCAATTAAAGCAATGTAAGTCTGTGAGAATCAATAATCCAGTGTTACATTTTCTTTATTTGCATCTTAAAACTATTATTTTACAATGAGAATTGATAAGATTCAACAGTCATAGTCCATTATTCAAAATCAAGAGATCCTTCTGATTCACATCAAAACTGTTACGCGCAATGGAGGAAACAGAGTCAGACAGCAGTGCAAAATAATTACGTACATATATATGCATAATGCATAATTTTATTTTTCATCTGTTTAGGCATACAATGGACACCTTACAAAAAACAAATACTGAAAATTATTAACAAAAAATATAAAAAACGTGAAAGAAAACCCCCAGAGATTAAAAGCAACCCAATTTCTCTGCTTGAAAACTTGCTGCGGTTTGTGCAAATATTGGCAGCATATTTTTCTTGCATTTCTTTATGAATACGTGTCAAAATACAACTTGAATCCATTGTGCGTCTCTTTGAACACAGGCCATAGGGGTGAAATATAACATTTGACTGTTGACTGTAATAGATTTATGTTTAAATGTGATTTAAAGGGACACTGAACCCAAATATTTTCCTTTGTGATTCAGATAGAGCAGGCCATTTTAAGCAACTTTCTAATTTACTCCTATTATCACATTTTCTTTATTCTCTTGGTATCTTTATTTGAAATGCAAGAAAGTGAGTTTAGATGCCGGCCTATTTTTGGTTAACAACCTGGGTTGTCCTTGCTGATTGGTGGATAAATTCATCCACCAATCAAAAAGTGCTGTCCAGAGTCCTGAACCAAGAAAAAAAGCTTAGATGCCCTCTTTTTCAAATAAAGATAGCAAGAGAACGAAGAAAATTTGATAATAGGAGTAAATTAGAAAGTTGCTTAAAATTTCATGCTCTATCTAATACACAAAAGAAAAACTTTGGGACACAAAATTAAGATTCTTTGAAGACTTCATGGAATATTTGTTCTAAAGAAACCTTTTATAAGACAAAACAAATATCTAGTAAAGAATTCCTTCCACCATTTGAATTTCTTTGTGTGTACATTTGCAAATCCTAATTTATCATATCTTTATTTTGTTTGAGTATCATATTGCTTTAAACTTGATGAGACTTCCTTGCCTGAAATGCATACCCAATTACCCATAATTTCATTGCATTTTAAATGGACAAAATTAAACTTTCATGATTCAGATAGGGCATGCAATTATAAACAACTTTACAATGTATGTTTAGCATCCAATTTGCTTTGTTCTCTTGGTATTCTTTGTTGAAAGCTAAACCTAGGTAGCCTCCTATGCTAATTTCTAAGCCCTTAAATGCCGCCCCTTATCTCAAAGCTTTTGACAGTTTTTCACAACTAGAGGGCATTAGTTCATGTGTGCCATATAGATAACATGCGCTCACACCCGTGGAGTTACTTATGAGAGGGCTCAAATTGACTAAAATGTAAGTCTGTCAGAAGAACTGAAATAAGGGGCAGTCTGCAGAGGCTTACGCCTAGATTTAGAGTTCTGCGGTAGCCGTCAAAAGCAGCATTAAAGGATTACTTTCTGTTATAATTTTTAAGCTAAACAACTAACATATTAAAGTTAATAAACATTAATTAAAACTTACTGACCTATATTTTCTCCAAAACGAAGTTTCATAACGTTCTAAAAGTTATATCTTTTATTCGCCGATGATGTCACGTTATCCTGCCCACTATTTTCAGCACTGCATGTTCAAAATACTTAAACCAATAACTTTGTGTTTAAAGCGCCATTTTGAAACCTAGGTATTGTAAACGGATTGGTACAGAGCAAAGGATACCCACGGAGTGGGTTTGGAAAACAATTAAATTTGCAGACAAGATTTCTGATCTTCGGTAGAGATATGTTAATGAAATGCTATTGATAAAAAGCATATTTGGGGTAGTTAGTTAGTAACAGGCATAGAAAATATTTACTTACAGTGGCCCTTTAAGGGGTCCTAACGCTGGTTTTGGCCGCCCGCTGGTATTTAGAGTCGTGTAGGTAAGGGTCTAACGCTCACTTTCAAGCCGCAACTTTTCCATACCGCAGATCCCCTTACGTCATTTGCGTATCCTATCTTTTCAATGGGATCTTCCTAACGCCGGTATTTAGAGTCTTGGCTGAAGTGAGCAGTAGACCCTCTACTGACAAAACTCCAGCCGCAGAAAAAAGTCAGTATTTAAGAGCTTTCTGGGCTAATGCCGGTTTATAAAGCTCTTAACTACTGTGCTCTAAAGTACACTAACACCCATAAACTACCTATGTACCCCTAAACCGAGGTCCCCCCACATCGCTGCCACTATAATAAATATTTTTAACCCCTAATCTGCTGACCGCACACCGCCGCCACCTACATTATTCCTATGTACCCCTAATCTGCTGCCCCTAACATCACCGACACCTACATAATATTTATTAACCCCTAATCTGCCCCCCCACGTCCCTGCTACCTAACTACACTTATTAACCCCTAATCTGGCGACCGGACCTCGCCACTACTCTAATAAATGTATTAACCCCTAAAGCTAAGTCTAACCCTAACCCTAACACCCCCTAAATTAAATATAATTTTAATCTAATGAAATAAATTAAATCTTATTAACTAAAGTATTCCTATTTAAAGCTAAATACTTACCTGTAAAATAAACCCTAATATAGCTACAATATAACGAATAATTATATTGTAGCTATTTTAGGATTTATATTTATTTTACAGGCAACTTTGTATTTATTTTAACTAGGTACAATAGCTATTAAATAGTTATTAACTATTTAATAGCTACCTAGTTAAAATAATTAAAAAATTACCTGTAAAATAAATCCTAACCTAAGTTACAATTAAACCTAACACTACACTATCAATAAATAAATTAAATAAATTAACTACAAGTACCTACAATTAAATACAATTAAATAAACTAAACTAAATTACAAAAACAAACAAACACTAAATTACAAAAAATAAAAAAGATTACAAGAATATTAGGCTAATTACACCTACTCTAAGCCCCCTAATAAAATAAAAAAGCCCCCCAAAATAAAAAAGGTCCCTAACCTATTCTAAATTAAAAAGTAACCAGCTCTTTTACCAGCCCTTAAAAGGGCTTTTTGCAGGGCATGCCCCAAAGTAATCAGCTCTTTTGCCTGTAAAAAAAATTAATACCACCCCCCAACATTACAACCCACCACCCACATACCCCTACTCTAACCCAAACCCCTCTTAATAAACCTAACACTACCCCCCTGAAGATTTTTCCTACCTTAATTCCGATTGGCTGATAGAATCCTATCAGCCAATCGGCCAATCGGAATTCGAGGAACGCCATCTTGGATGATGTCACTTAAAGGAACCTTCATTCGTCGGGTAGTCGTCGGGGAAGGAGGATGTTCCGCGCCGGAGGTCTTGAAGATGGAGCCGCTCCTCATCGGATGGATGAAGATAGAAGATGCCGCTTGGATGAAGATGTCTGCCGGTCCGGATGTCCTCTTCTGCCTGGATAGGATGAAGACTTCTGCCAGTCTGGATCTCCTCTTCTGCCCCATCGGATGAAGACTTCGGCCCGGTTGGGTGAAGACGACTCAAGGTAGGGAGATCTTCAGGGGGGTAGTGTTAGGTTTATTTAAGGGGGGTTTGGGTTAGAGTAGGGGTATGTGGGTGGTGGGTTTTAATGTTGGGGGTGGTATTGTGTTTTTTTTACAGGCAAAAGAGCTGATTACTTTGGTGATATGCCCCGCAAAAAGCCCTTTTAAGGGCTGGTAATAGAGCTGTTAACTTTTTTAATTTAGATTAGGGTAGGGAATTTTTTTTATTTTGGGGGGCTTTGTTATTTTATTAGGGGGCTTAGATTAGGTGTAATTAGCTTAAAATTCTTGTAATCTTTTTTATTTTTTGTAATTTAGTGTTTGTTTATTTTTGTTATTTAGTTTAGTTTATTTAATTGTAGTTAATTTATTTAATTAATTTATTGATAGTGTAGTGTTAGGTTTAATTGTAACTTAGGTTAGGAATTATTTTACAGGTAATTTTGTAATTATTTTAACTAGGTAGCTATTAAATAGTTATTAACTATTTAATAGCTATTGTACCTGGTTAAAATAAATACAAAGTTGCCTGTAAAATAAATATAAATCCTAAAATAGCTACAATATAATTATTCGTTATATTGTAGCTATATTAGGGTTTATTTTACAGGTAAGTATTTAGCTTTAAATAGGAATACTTTAGTTAATATGATTTAATTTATTTTGTTAGATTAAAATTATATTTAACTTAGGGGGATGTTAGGGTTAGGGTGAGACTTAGCTTTAGGGGTTACTACATTTATTAGAGAGGTCCGGTCGACAGATTAGGGGTTAATAAGTGTAGGTAAGGTAGCGGCGACGTTGGGGGGGCAGATTAAGGGTTAATAAATATAATATAGGTGTCGGCGATGTTAGGGGCAGCAGATTAGGGGTTCATAGGGATAATGTAGTTTGCTGTGGTGTACGGAGCGGCAGATTAGGGGTTAATAATATAATGCAGGTGTCAGCAATAGCGGGGGCGGCAGATTAGGGGTTAATAAGTATAAGGTTAGGGGTGTTTAGACTCGGGGTACATGTTAGGGTGTTAGGTGCATACTTAGAGAGTGTTTCCCCATAGGAAACAATGGGGCTGCGTTAGGAGCTGAACGCTGCTTTTTTGCAGGTGTTAGGATTTTTTTCAGCCCAAAATGCCCCATTGTTTCCTATGGGGGAATCGTGCACGAGCACTTTTTTTCCAGCTAGCCGCTACCGTAAGCAACGCTGGTATTGAGAGTTGAAGTGGCAGTAAATATGCCTGTACGCTCCCTTTTTGGAGCCTAAAGCAGCCCTTCAGAGAACTCTAAATACCAGCGTTTAAAGTGGTTTAAAGTGATGGTAAACTTTAACTAATCAAATGCCATAAATGTAATCTTTGCTATTAAGTATATTTATACTTTCTTAAACAGTTAAAACAGTTCATATAGTAATGTTTCTATTACAATGTTATGCTGGCCCACATGGATGAACTTTTTTTTTTATGACAATTCCAGTGAACATCCAATCAACATGTGTGTCATTTGACGATCTCGAAGCCCAGCCCCTTTAAATCCCTTAGAAAGCCTATGTAGAGAGTGGGTGGGACTGCTCTATAAATCACAGTCCAGCCAAAAGAGGAAATGAAAGGTGGCGGAGGAACAGACAATACCAATTAGGATTATAAATATTTTATTATAATATATATATATATATATATATATATATATATATATATGTGGTTTTACTTGCAAAATAATATATTTTTCATTGCAACATACTTATAGTCTGAAATTTAACCTCACTTTAAGTGTGTAGTCCACTTCTGTGCATCTATGTGTGTATGTATGTTCACTGGCCATTTGAAGAAAAGAAAAATCCAATATTAAAAAACTTGGACAATATTTTTCCTGTACTTTCCTGTTAATAGGTATGAGTAACCTGCTTTTCTAAAATGCATTAACTTTCTTTACACTATATTTTTGTTTGCTAACCATTTGTGAAAGAGTAATTATGTGCTCTTGTATGATCAAGTACAAACTGGTACTTAGTCATCTGTTTTTAGCTTTGGTATACATGCTGAGAACAAGGGATTCTATACTTTAGCCCATGGTGTATTTAGCCTGAAATCTTCCTGCACACTAAGAAGGTCAGAGGTTCACATTCCTCTGATATCTTACATTCTGAGGGCATTGTAGAGTATGGGCTAGTGTGAATGGGAATTTTATATGTGGGAAGGAACAGGCATCAAATAACTGTACTGAATGATTGTGATTTGCTGTACTTATGATGTAGTAAACAGAATACTTGGGGTATAAAAGACATGGAAATGATAAGTGTAAGTTTAATTAATGCATTACCATCATTCAAAATTAAAATGTTTAACCCAATATAAAATATACTGGGTATTTTGTTTTTGCTAAATAAAAATGCATTTGTCTTTCACTAAAACTTGTCCTTTATCACACCTGCTGCTTTTGGTCTAGATTTTTCAGTGTAGCTGAATCTGCAGATCAAATATTTTATTATTATTATTATCAGGTATTTGTAGAGCGCCAACAGGTTCCGCAGCGCTAAATAATAGACTAAATACAAGATAATTGCATTATAAACAAGTAGATAATATAAAGACAATGCAATTACACTTACTGACACTTACTGACAGTCATCAGCCAATCACAGACTTATATATGTATACACTGTGAACTCTTGCACATGCTCAGTAGTAGTGTGTGTTAGAGTATTAGTGTCTTTGTGTGTGTGTGTGTGAAAGAGTGTCTTTGTGTGTGTGTGTATGTGTGTGTGTGTGTGAAAGAGTGTCTTTGTGTGTGTGTGTGTGTGTTAGAGAGATTGTGTGTGACAGAGTGTTTGGGTGAGATAGAGAGTGTGTGAAAATGAATATTTATGTGCAAGTTTGTGTTTATGAGCTATTATACATAGTGTGCTTAACACGGCACAAGAGTGTTCGGGTGTGCCCTGACTCAAAGGTGGTAACCCTAAGGGTATATGATTTTGCCTTTATGTTTAAAATCTTTGCAGAGTGTTTAAAAATAAAATGCTCTATTATACAGAGAATTGTATTCTTAATGAAACATTAAAATTCCTTTATAGGACAAATGAATACAGTAGAATTACATAATCAACAAATGCATAATATGAAAGACAATGTAATATTTTTTCTGACAAACCTCAAAGCTAGTTTAATTTTCCTTCCCCTTGCATCATGTGACAGCCATCAGCCAATCACAAAATGCGTATATACGTATATACTGTGAATTCTTGCACATGCTCAGAAGGATCTGGGGCAAGATTACATATGCAGCCTCTCCCGCAAAAGCCGGCGACGCCGGTTTTTACGCGGTTTTGGTATCACATATACAGCGCCGCATATAAATGCGACGCATATATTTCACCCGTCAGCCAATAGGATGAAAGCTATGGCTTGTTCCTGGAAGAAGATAGAAGATATCTCTGCTTGGAAGAAGACTTCACCGCCGGACTTCAGGTACCGTGAGTACCTATCTGGGAGTTAGACTTAGGCTTTTTTTTTTGGGGGGGGGGGGGATTTGATTTTTTTAGATTAAGGATTTAATGGGCCTTTGAAAAAGAGCTGAGTGCCCTTCTAAGGGGAGTAAAAGAGCTGAATACCCTTTTAAGGGCAATGCCCATACAAATGCCCCCTTAAGGTTTAGGATTTTTTAGTGTTAGGTTTTTCTATTTTGGGGGGTTTGGTGGGTGTGGGGGTTTACTTTTAGAGGGGGGACTTAGTATTTTTTAAGGTAAAAGAGCTGTTTAACTTAGGGCAATGCCCCACAAAATGCCCTTTTAAGGGCTATTGGTAGTTTAGCAATAGGTTAGGGGGTGTTTATATTTTGGGGGGGCTTTTTTATTTTCATAGGCCTAGATTTAGAGTTGGGCGGTAGCCGTCAAAACCAGCGTTAGAGGCTCCTAACGCTGGTTTTTACCGCCCTCTGGTATTTGGAGTCAGTCAGGAAAGGGTCTAACGCTCACTTTGCAGCCGCAACTTTCCATACCATATTTCAGTAGTTAAGAGCTTTCTGGGCTAACGCCGGTTTATAAGGCTCTTAACTACTGTGCTCTAAAGTACACTAACACCCATAAACTACCTATGTACCCCTAAACCGAGGTCCCCCCACATCGCCGCCACTCTAATTAAATTTTTTAACCCCTAATCTGCCGTCCGCACGCCGCCGCAAGCTACGTTATACTTATGTACCCCTAATCTGCTGCCCCTAACACCGCCGACCCCTATATTATATTTATTAACCCCTAATCTGCCCCCCTCAACGTCGTCTCCACCTGCCTACACTTATTAACCCCTAATCTGCCGACCGGACCGCGGCGCTATTATAATAAAGTTATTAACCGTTAATCCGCCTCAATAACCCTATAATAAATAGTATTAACCCCTAATCTGCCCTCCCTAACATCGCCGACACCTAACTTCAAGCATTAACCCCTAATCTGCCGACCGGAGCTCACCGCTACTATAATAAATTTTTTAACCCCTAAAGCTAATTCTAACCCTAACCCTAACACCCCCCTAACTTAAATATAATTTAAATCTAACAAAATAAATTAACTATTATTAAATAAATTATTCCTATTTAAAGCTAAATACTTACCTGTAAAATAAACCCTAATATAGCTACAATATAAATTATAATTATATTGTAGCTATTTTAGGATTTATTTTTATTTTACAGGTAACTTTGTAATTATTTTAACCAGGTACAATAGCTATTAAATAGTTAATAACTATTTAATAGTTACATAGTTAAAATAATTACAAAATTACCTGTAAAATAAATCATAACCTAAGTTACAATTAAACCTAACACTACACTATCAATAAATTAATTAAATACAATACCTACAAATAACTACAATTAAATAAACTAACTAAAGTACAAAAAATAAAAAAGAACTAAGTTACAAAAAATAAAAAAATATTTACAAACATTAGAAAAATATTACAACAATTTTAAACTAATTACACCTACTCTAAGCCCCCTAATAAAATAACAAAGCCCCCAAAATAAAAAAATGCCCTACCCTATTCTAAATTAAAAAAGTTCAAAGCTCTTACCTTACCAGCCCTTAAAAGGACCTTTTGTGGGGCATGCCCCAAAGAATTCAGCTCTTTTGCCTGTAAAAGAAAAATACAACCCCCCCCAACATTACAACCCACCACCCACATACCCCTAATCTAACCCAAACCCCCCTTAAATAAACCTAACACTAAGACCCTGAAGATCATCCTACCTTATCTTCACCACGCCGGGTTCACCGATCGATCCAGAAGAGCTCCTCCGATGTCTTGATCCAAGCCCAAGCGGGGGACTGAAGATGTCCTTGATCCGACTGAAGTCTTCATCCAAGCGGGAGCTGAAGAGGTCCATGATCCGACTGAAGTCTTCTATCAAGCGGCATCTTCAATCTTCTTTCTTCCGGATCCATGTTCATCCTGCCGACGGGGAACATCCATCTTCACCGACGACTTCCCGACGAATGACGGTTCCTTTAAGGGACGTCATCCAAGATGGCATCCCTCGACTTCCGATTGGCTGATAGGATTCTATCAGCCAATCGGAATTAAGGTAGGAAAATTCTGATTGGCTGATGGAATCCGATCAGCCAATCAGATTGAGCTCGCATTCTATTGGCTGTTCCAATCAATTTTCCTACCTTATTTCCAATTGGCTGTTTAATTGGAACTTAGGTTAGGATTTATTTTACAGGTAATTTTGTAATTATTTTAACTAGGTAACTATTAAATAGTTATTAACTATTTAATTGGTATTGTACCTGGTTAAAATAATTACAAAGTTGCCTGTAAAATAAATATTAATCCTAAAATAGCTACAATATAATTATAATTTATATTGTAGCTATATTAGGGTTTATTTTACAGGTAAGTATTTAGCTTTAAATAGGAATAATTTATTTAATAATAGTTAATTTATTTCGTTAGATTTAAATTATATTTAAGTTAGGGGGGTGTTAGTGTTAGGGTTAGACTTAGCTTTAGGAGTTAATACATTTATTATAGTAGCGGTGAGATCCGGTCGGCAGATTAGGGGTTAATTATTGTAGGTAGGTGGAGGCGACGTTGGGGGCGGCAGATTAGGAGTTAATAAATATAATATAGGGGTCGGCGGTGTTAGGGGCAGCAGATTAGGGGTACATAGCTATAATGTAGCTTGCGGTGGTGTATGGAGCGGCAGATTAGGGGTGAATAATAAAATGCAGGGGTCAGCGATAGCGGGGGCGGCAGATTAGGGGTTAATAAATATAATATAGGGGTCGGCGGTGTTAGGGGCAGCAGATTAGGGGTACATAGCTATAATGTAGCTTGCGGTGGTGTATGGAGCGGCAGATTAGGGGTTAATAATAAAATGCAGGGGTCAGCGATAGCGGGGGCGGCAGATTAGGGGTTAATAATTGTAAGGTTAGGGGTGTTAAGACTCTGGGTTCATGTTAGGGTGTTAGGTGCAGACTTAGGAAGTGTTTCCGCATAGGAAACAATGGGGCTGCGTTAGGAGCTGAACGCTGCTTTTTTGCAGGTGTTAGGTTTTTTTCAGCTAATACAGCCCCATTGTTTTCTATGGGGGAATCGTGCACGAGCACGTTTTTGAAGCTGGCCGCGTCCGTAAGCACCGCTGGTATCGAGAGTTGCAGTGGCGGTAAATATGCTCTACGCTCCCTTTTTTGGAGCCTAACACAGCCCTTCTGTGAACTCTAAATACCAGCGGTATTTAAAAGGTGCGGGGGGAAAAAAGCACGCGTAGCTAACGCACCCCTTTGGCCGCAGAACTCTAAATCTAGCCGATAGGGATTAGGTTTAATTTTTTTATTTTTAATAATTGGTTTATTATTTTATGTAATGTTAGAATTTTTTATTTTTTGTAATCTTAGATTAATTTAATCTTAGTTTTTTTTTAAGTAATGCTAGCTTTTTTATTTTAATTGTACAGTATTTTTTAATTTAGGTAATTGGGGTTAATTTAGGGGGTGTTAGGTTAGGGGATGTTAGTTTAGGGGGCTTAGTAATTTATTTAGTTATTTTTGTTGTGGGGGTTTGGCGGTTTAGGGGTTAATAGTTTTAATAGGGACTTTGCAATGTGGGTGAATGGCGGATTAGTGGTTAATACATTTATTAGGTAGTTTGCGATGTTGGGGTTAACGGATTTAGGGGTTAATACTTTTATTAGGTAGCTCGCAATGTGGGTGAATGGCGGATTAGGGGTTAATAGTTTAATTAGGCATATTGCATTGTGTGGGGGGTTGTCGGTTTCAGGGTTAATACTTTTATTATAAGTTCCGATGTGGGTTTGATGGCAGATATAGGGGTTTTACGTGTCAGGTTTTTTTTTTGAGAAGCGGGTTAGACTTTTACGGGAGATTTGACTTTTTTTTTTTTCTTAGGCGCCAGCAGTTTATAAAGTGACGTAAGTCACTGGCGACTCCAGAAATTTGTATTTACTCTCATTTCTGGACATCGCTAGTTTATCCGACTTACGGCACTTTATGAACTGCCGACGGGGTTTATGTGATACCCCGATGTGCAAGGTTATATTATGGGCAGCGCAGGTTTCAGCAGTTGTGCTGAAGCTTGCGCCGTAAATGTAATCTTGCCCCTGATGCCTCAGTGTGCATATAATAAAGATTGTGCACCTTTTGATAATGGAGGTGAATGGGAAAGTTGTTTACAATTGTATTGAACCATGAAAGTTTTGTTTTGACTTTAATGGTCATTTAGTGGTGATTTAAAACTATTTGCATCTAAAATGTTTTACTTTTTGTTTAATTCAGTTTAAGTGATTTGTTTTGCTTTCCTTTCGAAGCTATTTTTGAACTATAAGCTGCTGTTTTAATAAGAAAAATAGCTGGGATTAGAAAACTCACAACAGTAAAATCTATTAAGACTCACAAAATGAAAGTGAATGGAAAAACAATAAGAAAAGGACAATGCCGTATTTTCAAGCAAAAGATGTGAGATAAAGCAAAAGTAATTCATGGTAGCTGATCAATTCAATGTTTAAGCTTATTAAAGAAATACATGATGACATTTATTAACAGGGACATCAATTTTTCTTAAGTAATAGTTTATTTAAAAGCACAAGGACTGTCTGCTGGCTAAATATTCAAATAATTTAAAATAGGCAAAATGTTTTTTCAAGTCCATAAATTATAGTAGTAAAAATCCAGTAAAACATTTATGGAAAAGTGTTTTCTGCTGAATTGGAATACGAGTATTAAATTCTCCCAATGCAGTTTATGGAGGGTGGCGGTTATGTGTTGCAAACACATTTGAAAACTTTGAGATCAATGGGTTATTGTGTGTTTTTTTCAAATGGCTTACAATGGCTTTAAAATTAAAAAGACACTTGCTTTCGCATACACATTACACTTCTGCCACACTCCCTAGAAGCCAAAAAAGCATATTAAGTAAGAGGTACTGAATGTCTCTTTAAAGGGACACTATGGGCTCCATGTACGAAGCAGCTTGCGGGGCAGGTTCGCATATGCGAGCCTGCTTCCCGCAATGTAAGAAGCAGCAGTCATTAGACCAGTGCTTCTTACACCCTACGCCACCTCTGAGGTGGCGAGGGAAAATCATGAGAGCTCACTCCCGATGATAGACAGTCTATTCAGTCACGCAAATGAAGGGGCGGACATTACACACTGCGATGAGTGTGTATTGATACATATGGGCCAGCGAATCAACAGATCCGCTGCCCATATGTAGCTAAGGCGGGCGGACAGCTTCGCAAGTTGAAAAGTTGTCCTCCTGCCTGTTAGTACATGGAGCCCTAAATACTAAATGTATTTCATGCACCTCCCTCTAATCATGGGTGCTGCCATTTTGGAACCTAGGTTACACTGCAGGTACCTGAATGAGAGTTACTGCACATGTGCAAACACATTAGCAGTGGAATGTAGTGAACAATAAAATTCAACATGGCAGCACTCATTACTAGGGGAGGCGGGGAATAACCTCAATACTATGCTTATAAAATGTATTTAGTGTTTAGTGTCCCTTTAAAATCCCAAGAAAAAAAATATGTAATGCACTTTGCAAGGTACTGGTTTGGAAAATGGGACCATTGTAATATATGAACATTATATCATGTGAGAGATTTGATATATTTATATTTTTGTTTCAACTTTTGAATTATTATATTACAACATCCTTTGTATGTTAAGAAAATCACTGTACAATTCAAATATTGATGCTGTCTCTATCACTAAAAATAGTGTTTTATTTCTTAACTAAAAAAAGATAAACAGCTTTTTCCCCACAGTTTATTATTTTAAATAAAAAAAGACTTCTTAATTATTTTAATTATCATTTTAGATTGATGATGGCAATGTGAGCTAAAAATTCAAAATCAAATTCTTCTACATGTGATATCTGCGAGAAGTTTATATATATATATTGAAAATTCAATTTCCTGTTGCACATTAGTTTTTCTTAAAATACTTCTCTTTCATATTGTTCCCCTGGTTACTCGCAACCAAATTGCTGAGTAAACACATTAATTGTTATTGGCTTGCAGTAATGATGTTTGAAAAACCAGTGGGTTAGTGCTACTGAAATCTTTGTTTAAAGGGAAGTGTGTTAAGAAAAGTTGCACTTAACATAACTTAAATACATTTAAAAATACAGTTACACTCATATAAACACTATCTGATAAAAATGATTCATAAAAATATTTATAGCGTATGACAAGGTGTTTGACTGCAAAGGGATATTATGTACCATGGCCGGACGGACATTTGGCTGACGGATAATAGTCCGACAGACAAGTGGCTGTCAGATAACAGTCCGACCACAAGATAGATTCGATAGATTAGATCGATAAATAGATTCTATAGATAAATAGATAGATAAATTCGATAAATAGATAGATAAATTCGATAGATAGATAATTTCCCAGACATACAGGCCCATTTATCAAAGGGCTTGCGGACCTGATCCGACACTGCGGATCAGGTCCGCAAGACCTCGCTAAATGCGGAGAGCAATACGCTCTCCGCATTTAACATTGCACCAGCAGCTCACAAGAGCTGCTGGTGCAACGCCGCCCCCTGCTGACTCGCGGCCAATCGGCCGCCAGCAGGGAGCTGTCAATCAACCCGATCGTATTCGATCGGGTTGATGTCCGGCGATTCCTGTCCGCCTGTTCAGAGCAGGCGGACAGGGTTATGGAGCAGCGGTCTTTAGACCGCTGCTTCATAACTTGTGTTTCTGGCTAGTCTGAAGACTCGCCAGAAACACGGCCCTTCAAGCTCCGTACGGAGCTTGATAAATGGGCCTGATAGAATTACAAGACCTGCGGACTGAGACCCATGTTTAGGGTCCCTCGGCCGAACTCGGAACATGCTTCAGTGTTCTGTCCGTCGGCCAAATATCTGTCGGACAGAATGCTGTCAGCCAAATGTCTGTCGGCATTTTGTCAAAGCACCATAATGTACATACACATACATGTCTAAATATATGTATTATATTACGTATATATATATATATATATATATATATATATATATATATGTGTAAACATATGTATTTATGCTGTTTTACTGTATATTTATTGTAAATATTTAAAGGGACATGAAACCCAATTTGTTTTTCATAATTCAAATAGAGAATACAATTTTAAACATCTTTCTAATTTATTTCTATTATCTAATTTGTTTAATTCTCTTGGTTTAATTTGTTGAAGGAGCAGCAATGCACTAATGGTTTCTAAATGAACACATTGGTGAGCCAATCACAATCAATATATATATGCAGCCACCAATCAACAGCTAGAACCAAGTTTCTTTGCTGCTTCTGAGCTTGTCTAGATAAACCTTTCAGCAAAGGATAACAAGAGAAGTAAGCAAATTAAATGATAGAAGTAAATTGGAAAGTTGTTTAAAATTGTATTCTAAATCAGGAATTACATTTTTTGGGTTGCATGTCCCTTTAGCATTCCAATGTTCTTCACATACAGGATAATGTAATTTTTATTGTAAATATATATTTCTTTATAGATCTGTATATATCTATACCTGTATGTCTATTCCTATAGATATATAGTTATAGATATTTATTTTACATTAACATTATCAGATATATATATATATAAATATATATTTAATAATACAAAAATACATTATATTCTATGTGAAGAAAATAGGAATGTAAAATATGTGTAACTCGCATCAGGGTTTCGCAATTTAGGTCTAAGGTGAAGTCAGGTTAGCGCACATGAAGAATTACTAATCTTACACCGCATTTAAAAAATATATATATAAAATATAAAAAAAAAATCGTTAAAAAATATTATAGATACTGTTAAAAATTCTAAATAAGCCACAATATATATATATATATATATATATATACATATATATATATATATATATATATATATATATATATATATATATATATATATATATATATATATATATTCATAATTCAAATAGAGAATACATTTTAAACATCTTTCTAATTTACTTCTATTATCTAATTTATTTAATTCTCTTGGTATACTTTGTTGAAGGAGCAGCAATGCACTAATGGTTTCTAAATGAACACATTTGTGAGCCAATCACAATCAATATATATATGCAGCCACCAATCAACAGCTAGAACCAAGTTTCTTTGCTGCTTCTGAGCTTGTCTCGATAAACCTTTCAGCAAAGGATAACAAGAGAAGTAAGCAAATTAAATGATAGAAGAAAATTGTAAAGTTGTTTAAAATTGTATTCTCTATATGAATCAGGAATGAAAATTTTTGGGTTGCATGTCCCTTTAACATTCCAATGTTCTTCACATACAGGATAATGTAATTATTTTTTTATAATTTACCTTCCACAAAAATGCTTATATTCTCAGTCTGGCATCCATTGCCCGAAACAATTGGTCTGCCTGGTAGTGGAATATTTTGTTTGTGTATTTTAGGTAATCCATAGAGCGTTGCCACTTGTGTTTTCAGATTGTACATTGCAGATTCTGACTGCAGTGAGTGACATGATTGGTTCTCTAGCAAACTGGATCATTCTAGCTGCAGATTAGGTACCAGGTAATACCAGTAAATGTGAGGTGACAGTTTACTAAAATTCATGATGAGGGGGAGCAGGTCAGCTGTGGGTGTAGCCGAGAGAAGGGTTCAGAATTAAGAATAAGAGGGTGAAGGTGAAGAGACAGAGGGGGCTATTTGTGAGGCAAAGTGGACTGAGAATTTTAAACCTTCATGCCTCATTTAAAAGGGACATTGTACTAGTAATAAAATGCTCTTATTGCACTGAAGTTGCACTGATAAAAAAATGTTTTATGGCAAAAACTGTGTGTTCTTTTTTTGGGTGGGTCGGGTCATCTTATACACTCTGTTCCAAATTATTATGCCAATGATATCTTTCTCATTTACCTAAATAATTGATGTAAACAACAGTCAGCATAATTCTCATGGTATCAACTATTAAGAGTACAATTCAAATTTTATTGAACAAATCTCCTAATGATTTTTTAGTTAGATTCAGTCAGTTAGATTCTGGTCAGGGTGAGATGTTAAGTAAACAGACAATAAAATTTGGGGGAGGTTAAGACTATGGAATAAGACAGCTATAAATTTTAGAATAATAGCAAGTATTGATAAGGATTGAACATCACATGGCAATTAAATGAACATTAGAAATAACACATTGGATAACGGTACAACAGATGTAGGACTAAATTAACAAACTAAAATCATTTGCTCTATGTAAATATTAATGTACCAGAAGAGAGTTACAGGAGAGTAAAAAACACCAGAGTGCAGTGAATAGTTGCAGATTGACAGGGTCTCTATTCATGTACCAGAAGAGAGTTACAGGAGAGTAAAAAACACCAGAGTGCAGTAAATAGTTGCAGATTGACAGGGTCTCTATTCATGTACCAGAAGAGAGTTACAGGAGAGTAAAAAACACCAGAGTGCAGTGAAACTGCAGATTGACAGGGTCTCTATTCACGTACCAGAAGAGAGTTACAGGAGAGTAAAAAACACCAGAGTGCAGTGAATAGTTGCAGATTGACAGGGTCTCTATTCACGTACCAGAAGAGAGTTACAGGAGAGTAAAAAACACCAGAGTGCAGTGAGTAGTTGCAGATTGACAGGGTCTCTATTCACGTACCAGAAGAGAGTTACAAGAGAGTAAAAAACACTAGAGAGCAGTGAATAGTTGCAGATTGACAGGGTCTCTATTCATGTACCAGAAGAGAGTTACAGGAGAGTAAAAAACACCAGAGAGCAGTGAATAGTTGCAGATTGACAGGGTCTCTATTCATGTACAAGAAGAGAGTTACAGGAGAGTAAAAAACACTAGAGAGCAGTGAATAGTTGCAGATTGACAGGGTCTCTATTCACATACCAGAAGAGAGTTACAGGAGAGTAAAAAACACCAAAGAGCAGTGAATAGTTGCAGATTGACAGGGTCTCTATTCACGTACCAGAAGAGAGTTACAAGAGAGTAAAAAACACTAGAGAGCAGTGAATAGTTGCAGATTGACAGGGTCTCTATTCATGTACCAGAAGAGAGTTACAGGAGAGTAAAAACACCAGAGAGCAGTGAATAGTTTGCAGATTGACAGGGTCTCTATTCACGTACCAGAAGAGAGTTACAGGAGAGTAAAAAACACCAGAGAGCAGTGAATAGTTGCAGATTGACAGGGTCTCTATTCACGTACCAGAAGAGAGTTACAGGAGAGTAAAAAACACCAGAGAGCAGTGAATAGTTGCAGATTGACAGGGTCTCTATTCACGTACCAGAAGAGAGTTACAGGAGAGTAAAAAACACCAGAGAGCAGTGAATAGTTTGCAGATTGACAGGGTCTCTATTCACGTACCAGAAGAGAGTTACAGGAGAGTAAAAAACACCAGAGAGCAGTGAATAGTTTGCAGATTAACAGGGTCTCTATTCACGTACCAGAAGAGAGTTACAGGAGAGTAAAAAACACCAGAGAGCAGTGAATAGTTGCAGATTGACAGGGTCTCTATTCACATACCAGAAGAGAGTTACAGGAGAGTAAAAAACACCAGAGAGCAGTGAATAGTTGCAGATTGACAGGGTCTCTATTCACGTACCAGAAGAGAGTTACAGGAGAGTAAAAAACACCAGAGAGCAGTGAATAGTTGCAGATTGACAGGGTCTCTATTCATGTACCAGAAGAGAGTTACAGGAGAGTAAAAAACACCAGAGTGCAGTGAATAGTTGCAGATTGACAGGGTCTCTATTCACGTACCAGATTGCCGTAATCATAGCCTGATGTGTGTGTACTCTCCTTGCCTTTAAGAACCCTTAAAACCATGCTGATAGGATAAGAAAGCGCTAGACCCTCCCTCTAATTAGAAGCACCTAAGGAATACCTAAGATAGGGATTTAACTCTTTGTTGGATGCTAACTTATTCGTGTGTGCCAGATATAATGATATTAACTCATTGTGTAAACAGATGACTATTTTCAATAAACTCCCTTTGTTATTAGAATGTATTGTATCAAGGTATCTTAATGTTTATCTCTTTTTACCTTATTATCGATATCCCTGATATTTAGGGTTTGTCTAATATAAAAATGGGAGTTAATATCACTTTCACTAGTTAGATTTGATGAATTCGCAGAATGGGCGATATTCATTTAAAACTATAGGAGGCTGGGTAAATCATATCTGCAAACAGCATAACGATATCAAGTAATAATTGCTGAACCTACTGTGTACAATATATCAAACATCACAGAGTTATAGGTGTCAGACACATTATAAATATTATGGATACTATAAATATTATGGATACTACAAACACCACGCCTGTTATAGATTTTTTGAAAGGGATTCTTCTATTCCCAATAATTAATTATATTGTATCTGGAATTGAGACCCTCTGGAAATCTGGTTCTCTGAGTCTTAATATCCAGAACATTTCCCTTTTTGTCAGAAGTTTATTTAGATCACCTCCCCTTTTGGGAATTTTCACTTCTTCTATGGCACACCATTTTAGTGTACAGATTTCACTGTTATGGTTTTCAGTGAAACGTCGCACCAGAGGTGTTTGCGATTTACCTCTCGTGATGGTAGATATGTGCTTCCGTATTCTTGTCTTAATGTCCCTGGAGGTGAGGCCTATGTATTGAACTCCACACATTTGACAGGTAAGCATGTATATTACACTACATGTGGTGCAGTACATACATGTTTTAATCTGAAAGACCTCTCCTGTCACTTGGGACTTAAAGGGACAGTCTACCATAGAATTGTTATTGTTTTAAAAGATAGATAATCCCTTTATTACTCA